>NC_088879.1:18495132-18520578 GCF_032884065.1 Artemia franciscana | reverse complement strand
CCATTATCATCAAAAACATTTAATGCACACATGAACGTTGAATACTGTAACTCCGTAAAGGCAATCAAATAAATATGTAAATACGTCAACAAAGGTAGTGACATGGCAGTTTTTGGCTTGCAGTCCGAAATCAAAGATATCGACGAAATCGTGCAATATCAGGCTGGAAGATACGTAAGCAGTAATGAAGCTGTTTGGCGAATTCTTTCATTTCTGATACATGAACGTAGTCCAGCTGTTGTTCACTTAGCACATTTACAGAATGGTCAATGTGTTTATTTCTCGGACACCAACGTGCAACAAAGAGCCCTGAATCCACCGGTTACAAAGTTGTCTGCTTTCTTTTCGCTATGCAAAAATGATTCTTTTGCAAAAAAAACTGCTGTATACTGAAGTGCCTTCGTATTACACGTGGAATACTAAAAATAAAGTATTTGAACGTCGAAAACAGGGTAAGTCAGTCGACGGCCACCCTACCATCTTCAAAGATACCACGTTAGGAAGATTCTACACCGTTCACCCCAATCAACATGAATGCTTCTTTCTACGCTTGCTTTTGGTGAATGTACCCGGTCCGACGTCCCTTGAGTATTTGAGAACTGTAAACGGTACTATACATGACACTTGCCGTAGTGCATGCAAAGCTCAGAATTTATTGGAGAATGACCAACACTGGGATAAGTGCATTAATGACGCGTACATTTACAATTTGGTGTACATAATTTAACTACGATGAACTTGAATACACAACATGATGCTTTTTTTTTGTCCAGTTTCGTAATTTAATAATTGTTCCTTCAGAAACAATTATATATATATAATATATATATATATAATATATTATATAATATATATAATATATATATATATATATATCTATATATTATACTAGCTGTTTGTGGTGGCGTGCCTTCGCGCCACCCCTACACCTAGTTGGTGGGGCGCTTCGCGCCCCCAAAGCCCCTCCGTGCGCGTAAGTCATTACGCGCCATATTAGTTACGCGCCATTGTAGTTGTATCCCTGTGTCCCACCGTGAATATAGATAGATTTATGTATGTGTTTCAAACTACGTAAAAATTGCGAATATGCAACATTCTTGGCTTTCCCACTACTGGGAGCTTTCCGTTTCCAATTGCAAGTAATTGATCTGAAAATGTTTGACCAGAGTCATCGTTTTGCAATCGGACACGCATATTTGTAGTTAATTTTAATATTTTTACGTGTGCCCATAAATTAGATAATTAGGCAAGCATTCATTTCGTCTGCAGGAGTTAAACTACGTAAAAATTGCGAATATACAACTTTCTTGGCTTTCCCACTACTGGGGAGCCTTCCGTTCCAATTGCAAGCAATTGATCTGAAATGTTTGACCAGAGTCATCGTTTTGCAATCGGACACGCATATTTGTAGTTAATTTTAATATTTTTTACGAGTGATTGCCCATAAATAAGAAAATTTAGGCAAGCATTCATTTCATCTGCAGGAGTTAAACTACGTAAAAATTGCGAATATACAACATTCTTGGCTTTCCCATTGTCTGTGCATATACAAAGCCGTATGTACTAATAATGACGTCATATGCAAACACTCTTTTTACAAACAAACAAACATGCATGCACTCAACTTGTTTTTATATAGATAGATAGATAGATACAATACAAATTAACTGCGTATAAACTTGCGAATATACAACATTCTTCGCTGTCCAATTGTCATTGCATATAAATAGATTGTCAGGTTTACCGACCCTCGAACATACAACGTACAATTTTCCATGGGAAAAACAATCAATATTAAGATCTATACCACATTTTTCTAATGATTGACCTTGAGCTGTGTTAATGGTGATTGCAAATACTTATCGAATTGGGAATTGCAATCTTTTAATTGAAAAGGCAGATCCGTTGGAATCATGGGAATGCGAGGAATAAGAACAGCCTACACCCTCAAAAGGCCCTGTCAAGATTGTGCCGCTATTAGGTTTTCCATTGTTTTTTTTTACGGCAAGTCGCGTGCCATTTAAAAGCTTTGGTGGGTTGATATTTCTTAAAAGTATTATTGATACGCCTATTTTTAGTTGTAGCACGTGTGGTGGAAACCCTGAAAGATCTATGGAATTTAAAAATTCAGATGGATAATTAACCGCTTTTATTTTGTTCCAAAACTGTGTCGACTGACTTGTAAAGGACTGCCTGGTCTCGAATCCTGGTCAAAACAATATTGTTGATTTCGTGGACCTCTATATTTTTGGGTGCGAGAATCGCTCTTTCACTTAGCCATTTATTATTTTTATAATTTTTTAGAATATTCAGAAATACTTTTTCAATCAATTCATTTTTGGACGTCACTAAATTACAGAAATCAGCAGGTAGTAGTATACGTCCTGAAATTGAGTCTAATGGGAGCTTTCCGTTTCCAATTGCCAGCAATTGATCTGAAAATGTTTGACCAGAGTCATCGTTTTGCAATCGGACACGCATATTTGTAGTTAATTTTAATATTTTTACTTGTGCCCATAAATTAGAATTTTTCAGGCAAGCATTCATTTCGTCTGCAGGAGTTGATCTAGGTATTATAGGTAATGTTTGCCTGAAATCTCCCGCAAGCAATATTAATGTGCTGCCAAAGGGTTTTGACTTCCCTCTCAAATCTTTCAAGCATTGATCCAGAGCCTCAACCGATTTTTTGTGTGCCTTTGTGCACTCATCCCAAATAATAAGTTTGCATTGCTGCAATACTTTACCCATCCCAGATGATTTGGAAATATTGCCTGTGGGAGTTTCTTTAGAATTCAAATTCAGAGGCAATTTCAAAGCGGAATGAGCAGTTCTTCCACGAGGCAGCAATGTTGCGGCTATTCCGGACGACGCAATTGCCAACGCTATATCATTTTTTGATCGAATTGATGCCAGAATCAGTTTTATCACAAACGTTTTACCAGTACCTCCTGGCGCATCCAAAAAGAAAATTTCTCCAACGTTGTTATCTACACTATGCATTATCGTATCATAAATGTCCTTTTGTTCCGACGTTAACTTGGAAATGTTATTTTGTACATACGACAATAGATCACTCTTACTGTAACTTTGTTCACGGTCCAATTCTACACATGTCGAAACAGCATCGATACGGTTAGCTGAAGGCATTCCTAAATCCTGAAGAGGTTTGTTTGCCTTACGTACGCACAAATCTTCTATAATAACTAAAGTTTAGTTATAAATTTCTGATGTAAAATAAAAAGTCATATCTGACGTCTCTAACAGTTTTCGATGGAGTATCTCTTCGGACATTTTTGACTTATATTTTTCCCATAAATCTGTAGGAGCTGATGGAGAACAAGTTGTTAAAATGATGCCAAACAATGCACGAATTTGACTTGGGGTTGACGTTTCGCATGCGTCATTGATGCAGTTATCCCAGTGTTGGTCATTCTCCAATAAATTCAGAGCTTGGCTTGCACTACGGTAATTGTCATGTATAGTACCGTTTACAGTTCTCAGCTGTTAAAAAAAGCTGTTAATTATGTATCCGGTGGATTCAGGCCTCTTTGTTGCACGTTAGTTTCCGAGAAATAAACACGTTGACCATTCTGTAAATGTACCGCTAAGTGAACAACAGCTGGACTACGTTCATGTATCGGAAATGAAAGAATTCGCCAAACAGCTTCATTACTGCTTATGTATCTTCCAGCCTGATATGTACGATTTCGTCGAAATCTTTGATTTCGGGCTGCAAGCCAAAAACTGCCATGTCACTGCCTTTGTTGACGTATTTACATATGTATTTGATTGCCTTTACGGAGTTACAGTATTCAACGTTTATGTGTGCATTAAATGTTTTTGATAATAATGCGGAATATGGAACAACCCACTGGTTATCTACTTCGATGGTGGTACCATTACGCTTCTTTATTATTGCTGTTTTACCGCCATCTTCAGTAGATCTTCTTCTATATTGTGGGTAAATAAGTTGTCTGTCTGTTATGTCTGTTACACAATGTATGTTACGCCAGATTATATCTTCTATATATATAAAAGAAAACTAATTAGAATGTAAAAACTGGAAATTGCATAAATATTTCGAAATATTTTGACAATTATATTAATGTAATTCGAAAAAAGAAAAACGGTTAAAAGACTAAAAAAAAACTAAAAAGAAAAAACTAAAAAAAAAATTAAAAATTATAAAAAAACTTAAAAAGAAAAACATAAGAAAAAGATAAAAAAAATAAAAAGAAAAAAACTAAAAATAAGCTAAAAAACTAAACACGAAAAAACTAAAAAAAAACTGGGAATTGCACAAATATTTAAATATATTTTGAATATATTGACAAAATAAGTTGTCTGTCTGTTATGTCTGTTACACTATGTCTGTTACGCCAGATTATATCTTCTATATATATAAAAGAATACTAACTAGAATGTAAAAACTGGAAATTGCATAAATATTTCGAAATATTTTGACAATTTATTAATGTAATTCGAAAAAAGAAAAACGGTATAAAGGACTAAAAAAAAACTAAAAAGAAAAAAACTAAAAAAAAATTAAAAAATTAAAAAAAAAACTTAAAAAGAAAAAGATAAAAAAAGATAAAAAATAAAAAGAAAAAAAACTAAAAAAAGCTAAAAAACAAAAAAAGAAAAAACTAAAAAAAAAACTGGGAATTGCACAATTATTTAAATATATTTTGACAACAGATTAAAGTAATTTGAAAACCTTAAAACAGATACCCCAAATTTGAGGTCTAATATAAATTGTTGGAGCTTCAGCATGCTTGGCACGTAAAGATTTTTCCAAGTGTCAATGTTAGAATGAACATTGACAAATTGAAGAAAACAAATCAATAAAAAGAAGAAACTAAAAAAAAAAGAAAAAACTAAAAGGAAAAAAAGCTAAAGAAGAAACTGTATCTATATATATAAAAATAAGATGTATATATGCATGTTTGTTCGTTTGTGGGTTTGCATTTGACGTCATTATAAGTATATAAGGTTTTGTATATGACGTTATTATAAGATGATACTACAGACTGGGACACCGGGACACAAGGAATATAAATGACGACTGTGATGCTAAAAGACAAATTACAAACCGGGACACCGGGAAAAAAATGACGACCGGGACACCGGGACAGAGGGAACATAAATGACGACCGGGACACTCAAAGAGAGATTACAGACTGGGATACCGGGACACAAATGACGACCGGGACACAGGGAATATAAATGACGACCAGGACACAGGGACACAACGACAACGGGGACGCCGGGGGCATAGGGGGATATATAAATGACGACGGGGACACAGGGAATGTTCGATTAGTAATCACCATCAACCAAGCTCAAGGGCAATCGTTAGAAAATGCGGTATAGATCTGAATACGGATTTTTTCCTATGGACAATTATTATGTTGCATGTTCAAGAGTTGGTAAACCTGACAATCTATTTATACGGACAGACAATGGGATAGCAAAGAATGTTGTATGTTTGCATGTTTTTATGTAGTTAAATATATATATATATATATATATATATATATATATATACTAGCTGTTGGGGTGGCGCTTCGCGCCACCCCAACACCTAGTTGGTGGGGGCGCTTCGCGCCCCCCCCCCAAGCCCCCCCCGCGCGCGTAAGTCGTTACGCGCCATAATAGTTACGCGCCATTGTAGTTGTGTCCTATGTCCCACCTGTGAATATAGATATATATATATATATATGGTTTTAACTACGTAAAACTTGCGAATATACAACATTCTTTGCTGTCCCATTGTCTTTGCATATAAATAGATTGTCAGGTTATCCCCCTGTTTCCCCCGGTGTCCCCGTTGTAGTTGTGTCCCTGTGTCCCGGTCGTCATTTATATTCCCTGTGTCCCCGGGTCCCGGTCATCATTTGTATCCCGGTGTCCCGGTCTGTATATACTTTCGTTTTTTAGTTTTGTTTTTCTCCTTTATTTTTTTCCTTTTTTTTTTCTTTTTTAGCTTATTTAGATTTTTAGATTTTTTAGTTTTTTTTATTAGTTTTTAGTTTTTATTTCTTTTTAGTTTTTTTGTCCCGGTCGTCATTTATATCCCCCTGTTTCCCCCGGTGTCCCCGTTGTAGTTGTGTCCCTGTGTCCCGGTCGTTATTTATATTCCCTGTGTCCCGGTCGTCATTTGTATCCCGGTGTACGGTCTGTATATACATTCGTTTTTTAGTTTTGTTTTTCTCCTTTATTTTTTTCCTTTTTTTTTCTTTTTTAGTTTATTTAGATTTTTAGATTTTTTAGTTTTTTTATTAGTTTTTAGTTTTTTTTTCTTTTTAGTTTTTTGTAGTTTTTACCTTCTTTTTAGTTTTGTTAATTTTTTTTTTTACTTGTGTCCTGGTCGTCATTTATACTCCCTGTGTCCGGTGCTTTGTTGATTGCTAATCGAACATTCCTTTTGTCCTGGTCGCTTTCTCTTTGAGTGTCGTCATTTATTTTTTTCTTTTTTAGTTCTTTTAGTTTTTACCTTTTTTAGTTTTTTTTTAGTTTTTAGTTTTTTTTAGTTTTTTTACCTTTTTTTAGTTTTTTTAGTTTTTTAGCTTTTTTATTTTTTTTATTAGTTTTTAGTTTTTTTGTAGTTTTTGCCTTTTTTTTTAGTTTTTTGTCCTGGTCGCTTTCTCTTTGAGTGTCGTCATTTATTAGTTTTTTCCTTTTTTTTTTTAGTTTTTTATTGGTTTTTACCTTTATTTTAGCTTATTTTTCAGTTTTTTCCTTTTTTTTAGTTTTTTTTTATTTTTTATTTTTTTTAGTTTTTTACCTTTTTTTTAGTTTTTTTAGTTTTTTTAGTTTTTTAGCTTTTTTTACTTTTTTTATTAGTTTTTAGTTTTTTTTTGTAGTTTTTTGCCTTTTTTTAGTTTTTTCAGTTTTTTTTTTAGTTTTTTATTGGTTTTTACCTTTATAGTTTTTTTAGTTTTTTTAGCTTTTTTATTTTTTTTATTAGTTTTTAGTTTTTTTTTTGTAGTTTTTGCCTTTTTTTTAGTTTTTTCAGTTTTGACGTCACCTAATCCAGTTTTTTCAGGTGACGTCACCTGACACATCCATCCACACATCCATCCATCCATCCATCCACAGACAACTTATTTTTTATATATATAGATATATATATATATATATATATATATATATATAGATATATATAGCAATGTTGCATATATATATATAGCAGCAACGTTGCGGCTATTCCGGACGACGATATTGCCAACGCTATATCATTTTTTTATCGAATTGATGCTAAAATCGGTTTTATCACAAACGTTTTTACCGGTTACCTCTCGGCGAATCCAAAAAGAAAATTTCTCCAACGTTGTTATCGACACAACGCATTATCGTATCATAAATGTCTTTTTGTTCTGACGTTAGCTTGGAAATGTTATTTTGTAGATACGACAATATTTCACTCGTACTGTAACTTTGTTCACGATCCAATTCTACACATGTCGAAACAGCAGCGGTACGATTAGGTGAAGGCATTCCAAAATCCTGAAGAGGTTTCTTTGCCATAAAAACACACAAATCTTCTATAATAACCAAAGTGTAGTTTTAAATTTCCGATGTAAAATCAAAAGTCATATCTGACGTCTCTAACAGTTTTCGATGGAGTATCTCTTCGGACATTTTTGACTTATATTTTTTCCATAACTCTGTAGGAGCTGATGGAGAGCAAGTTGTTAGTTGTGATGCAATACAATGCAGGAATTTGACTTGGAGTTGACGTTTCGCACGCGTCTATTAATGCACTTATCCCAGTGTTGGTCATTCTCCAATAAATTCAGAGCTTTGCATGCACTACGGTAAGTGTCATGTATAGTACCGCTTACAGTTCTCAAATACTCAAGGGACGTCGGACCAGATACATTCACCAAAAGCAGGCGTAGAAAGAAGCATTCATGTTGATTGGGGTGAACGGTGTAGAATCTTCCTATCGTGGTATTTTTGAAGATGGTAGGGTGGCCGTCGACTGACTTACCCTGTTTTCGACGTTCAAATACTTTCTTTTTAGTATTCCACGTGTAATACGAAGGCACTTCAGTATACAGCAGTTTTTTTTGCAAAAGAATCATTTTTGCATAGCGAAAAGAAAGCAGTTAACTTTGTATCCGGTGGATTCAGGGCTCTTTGTTGCACGTTGGTGTCCGAGAAAAAAACACGTTGACCATTCTGTAAATGTACCGCTAAGTGAACAACAGCTGGACTACGTTCATGTATTGGAAATGAAAGAATTTGCCAAACAGCTTCATTACTGCTTACGTATCTTCCAGCCTGATATTGCACGATTTCGTCGATATCTTTGATTTCCGACTGCAAGCCAAAAACTGCCATGTCACTACCTTTGTTGACACATTTACATATTTATTTGATTGCCTTTACGGAGTTACAGTATTCAACGTTCATGTGTGCATTCAATGTTTTTGATAATATTGGGGAATATGGAACAATTATTATGAAACAATATGGAACAATATTATGGAACAATATGGAATATGGAACAATATTGCTTTGTGCACCTTCCTTTGGCCATACATGGTGAATTTTCGTTCAATGCTCTGCAAGGTCCATGTATCATATATTTTACTACTATATCATATAACCCCTTATCGACATTTTCATCAGGTATTTCAGTGGAAATCACATCATCAATTTTGTTAGACGTAATTTATTATGTAGCCATTTTAGTATATATGCGTGTGGCAAACCTCGTTTTTGCCATTCCACTGACTACATCCAGCATCGCACTGACCCAAACACTTCAAGTTTTACTATGTAGTTTATCAGTGATTTCAACTTTTGCCTGAAGACACGGGGCGTAATGTCATGTCTATGAACCGCCGATTGTCCTTGAAGTAAAAGCTGTACTGGGGATATAATAGTACATGATGTTTTGTAGATTTTACCCCAGTCATTTGAAACATTCGAAGTTAGAAGAAGAATATTGAGTCTCTTTGTCAAACATAATGGCATGGAGAATACTATATTTCCAGCAAAGAGTGCTCTAAACTTGCTAATCACTTCCATGGATGTAATTCCTCTGTTTGTTATATTCAAATATTATTGTCATATTTTATGAGGTATCGTTGCAGTAAAGGACTTGTGAAGTTATCTATTGCCAAGGTAAGGTGAGAATGATAATAAGGTGAGAAAAGAAAAATTACAGACTGGGACACCCGGACACAACTCACGACCGGGAATATAAATGACGACCGGGACGGAGGGACACAACTACAACGGGGACGCCGGGGGCACAGGTGGGATATATAATTGACGACTGAGACACAGGGATTGTTTGAATAGAAATTACAGACCGGGACACCGGGACACTGGGACACAGGGAATATAAATGACGACCGGGACACTCAAAGAGGAAATACAAACTGGGACACCAGGACACAAATGACGACCGGGACACAGGGAATATAAATGCTATTTATATGCACAGACAATGGGACAGCGAAGAATGTTGTATATTCGCATGTTTTACGTAGTTAAAAATTCAAATTCATATTCACAGGTGGGACACAGAGACACTGCTACAATGGCGCGTAACTAATATGGCACGTAACGACTTACGCGCGCGGGGGGGCTTGGGGGGGGGGCGCGAAGCGCCCCACCAACTAGGTGTTGGGGTGGCGCGAAGCGCCACCCCAACAGCTATATATATATATATATATATATATATATATATATATATATATATATATATATATATATATATATATATATATATATATATATAATATATATATATATACATATATATATATTTATATATATATATTATATATATATATATATATATATATATATATATATATATATATATATATATAGACCGGGATATATATATATATATATCCCGGTCTAGGTGTACAGACCGGGGACACCGGGACACAAATGACGACCGGGACACTGGGACACAGGGAATATAAATGACGACCGGGACACTCAAAGAGGAAATACAAACTGGGACACCAGGGACACAAATGACGACCGGGACACAGGGAATATAAATGCTATTTATATGCACAGACAATGGGACAGCGGAGAATGTTGTATATTCGCATGTTTTACGTAGTTAAAAATATATTTATATCTATCTCTATTCACAGGTGGGACACAGGGACACTGCTACAATGGCGCGTAACTAATATGGCACGTAACGACTTACGCGCGCGGGGGGGGCTTGGGGGGCGCGAAGCGCCCCACCAACTAGGTAGGTATATATATATATACATATATATATATATATATATATATATATATATATATATATATATATTATATATATATATATATATATATATATATATATATAATATATATATATATATATATATATATATATATATATGTACTAGCACCCCAACACCCAGTTGTTTGGGGCACTTCGCGCCTCCCCCCCCCAAGCCCCCCCCCCCCCCCCCCGTGCGCGTAAGTCGTTAAGCGCCATATTAGTTACGCGCATTGTAGTTGTGTCCCTGTGTCCCACCTGTGAATATAGATAGATATATATATGTTTTTAACTGCGTAAAACTTGCGAATATACAACATTCTTCGATGTCCCATTATCTGTGAATGTAAATAAATTGTAAGGCTAACCGACTCTTGAACATGCAACATAAAATTGTCCATGGGAAAAGCAATCCGTATTCAGATCTATACCTCATTATTATAATGATTGCTCTTGGGCTTTATTGATGGTGATTGCTAATCGAACATTCCCTGTGTCCCGGTTGTCATTTATATATCCCTCCTGTGCCCCCCGGCATCCCCGTTGTAGTTGTGTCCCGGTCATCATTTATATTCCCTGTGTCCCGGTCGTTATTTGTGTCCTGGTGTCCCAGTCTGTTATTTCTCTTTGAGTGTCCCGGTCGTCATTTATAATCCCTTTGTAACCGGTGTCCCTGTCATCATTTGTTTCCCGGTGTCCCGGTCTGTAATTTCGTCAGTCGACAAACTTGACGTCATTCGACAAACAACTTCATGACGACATACAGCTCAATCCTTATAATGACTTCAGTCGACAAATACAACGTCAGTCGACACAAAAACATGACGTCAGTCAACAGACACACGCAAACAAACATCTTATATATATATTTCTATATATATAAAAATAAGTTGTCTGTCTGTGTGTCTGTCAGGTGACGTCATGTTTCTGTGTCGACTGACGTCATGAAGTTAGTTGTCGTCATTTTTGCTATGACGGTGACGTCATTAAAGAAATTTAAGACATATATGTTCACGTAGAAATCTATTTATGTTTAAGTTTAAAATGACTGATGAAATTACAATGGCAAAAGCCGATGAAGATGCTCAAAGAGTCTATGCCAAAAAACTTGCTGCTGATAGAGAAAGTCAGAAAAGAAAGCGTGCCGAGGAATCAAAAGAACAGCAAGGAAGCAGGCTTGAGGCTGATAGAGAAAGAAAGAACAGAAAGCGTGCCGAGGAATTACCTGAGCAACGCGAAAGCAGACTTGCTGCTAAAAGAGAAAGTGAAAAAAGAAGGCGTGCCGAGGAATCACAAAAACAGCAAGAAATCAGGCTTGCTGCTGATAGAGAAAGTAAGAAAAGAAAGCGTGCCGAGGAATCAGAGCAACCTGAAAGTTATCGCCTGGCATTCAGGTACAGCCCAGTCGATGATTATAGCTTGAGTAGATGTGTTCAAATCGGGACAATGTCTAAAATATGTCCCTATTGCAAGGCCTTGAAATTCAATGGTGAAACAATGGTAATGTGTTGCGCCTTAGGAAAAGTTAAACTTACTCTATTGGCTGCACCACCAGAGCCATTGAAGACTTTCCTTACTGGAACTACGTCAGAATCTAAGCGTTTTTTGTCACAAATCGGAAAATACAACTCATTTTTCCAAATGACGTCGTTTGGAGCCCAAATCGCCAGATCAATTTATGTCTACTTTCAAAGTAAAAGGGCAAATTTATCATAGAGCAGGGTCCCTTCTACCATTCTCAGGCGAGAATCATAAATTTTTACAATTGTACTTCATCAGTGATAGAAATTCTGAATTGAATGCACGTTGCGAAATTTCTCCCAACGTTGAAAGGACAATCGTTCCCCAATTGCAACATCTTTTCCATGAAAATAATAATTTAGTGCGTCTGTTCAAAACAGCCATCGATTTGATGCCTACTGATACGCATAAAATTGTTATTTCCGCTGACAAAACGCCTCTTGGCCAACATGTGCGTAGATACAATGCTCCAACTATCGACGAAGTGGCAATCGTTATGGTCGGTGATCAGTTTTTACCTCGAGATATTATTCTTCATAAGCGAAACGCTCAGTTGTTAAGAATTGCTGAAACTCATCGATGCTACGATGCCCTACAATATCCTATCATTTTTTGGGATGGAGCCGACGGCTATCACTTTTAATATTAAATTGATGAATCCAGCCACTAACAAAGAAATGAATAAGAAATGCAGTGCAATTTATTATTATTCCTATAGACTAATGATTCGGCAGGATGAAGAAAATTATATTTTAAAATGCCGTGAATTGTTTCACCAATTTGTCGTTGATATGTATGCTTAAAATTGAATCAGAACGTTTGCTATATATCCACCTGAATCAGACCAAGCTCCGCTCTGAACAATAAATTCATTTGCGAGATGCAGTTATAAATGACGGTAATACCACAAACGTTGGAAGATTAACAATTTTACCTTTGTCATATGCTGGCAGTTCCCGTCATATGCATGAATATGCTCAAGATGCTATCGCGTATGTTCGTCTCTATGGTCGTCCAGATTTATTTATTACATTTACATGTAATCAATCTTGGGACGAGATACTGCAGCTTTTACTTCAAGGACAATCGGCGGTTCATAGGCATGACTTTACGGCCCGTGTCTTCCGGCAAAAGTTGAAACCACTGATAAACTACATAGTAAAACTTGAAGTGTTTGGGTCAGTGCGATGCTGGATGTACTCAGTGGAATGGCAAAAACGAGGTTTGCCACACGCACATATACTAATCTGGCTACATAAAACAATTACTTCGAACGAAATTGATGATGTGATTTCCGCTGAAATACCTGATAAAAATGTCGATAAGGGGTTACATGATATTATTGTAAAAAATATGATACATGGACCTTGCGGTGCACTGAACGAAAATTCACCATGCCTGGCCAAAGGAAGGTGCACAAAGCAATATCCTCGACTTTTAGTATCCAACACAATTACTGGCAATGATGGCTACTCACAATATAGAAGAAGATCTACTGAAAATGGCGGTAAAACAGCAATAATAAAGAAGCGTAACGGTACCACCATCGAAGTAGATAACCAGTGGGTTGTTCCGTATTCCCCATTATTATCAAAAACATATAATGCACACATAAACGTTGAATACTGTAACTCCGTAAAGGCAATCAAATACATATGTAAAATACGTCAACAAAGGCATGAAATGGCAGTTTTTGGCTTGCAGCCCGAAATCAAAAGATTTTCGACGAAATCGTACAATATCAGGCTGAAAGATACCATAAGCAGTAATGAAGCTGTTTGGCGAATTTTTTCATTTCCGATACATGAACGTAGTCCCAGCTGTTGTTCACTTAGAGGTACATTTACAGAATGGTCAACGTGTTTATTTCTCGGAAACCAACGTGCAACAAAGAGCCCTGAATCCACCGGATACAAAATTAACAGCTTTTTTTTCGCTTTGCAAAAATGATGCTTTTGCAAAAAAACTGCTGTATACTGAAGTGCCTTCGAATTACACGTGGAATACTAAAAATAAAGTACTTGAACGTCGAAAACAGGGTAAGTCAGTCGACGGCCAACCTACCATATCAAAGATACCACAATAGGAAGACTGTACACCGTTCACCCCAATCAACATGAATGCTTCTTTCTACGCCTGCTTTTGGTGAATGTACCCGATCCGACATCCTTTGAGTATCTGAGAACTGTAAACGGTACTATGTATGACAATTACCGTAGTGCATGCCAAGCTTTGAATTTATTGGAGAATGGCCAACACTGGGATAACTGCATCAATGACGCGTGCGAAACGTCAACCCCAAGTCAAATTCGTGCAATGTTTGGCATTATTTTAACAACTTGCTCTCCATCAGCTCCTACAGAGTTATGGGAAAAATATAAGTCAAAAATGTCCGAAGATATACTCCATCGAAAACAGTTAGAGACGTCAGATATGACTTTTGATTTTACATCAGAAATTTATAACTACACTTTAGTTATTATAGAAGATTTGTGCGTACGTATGGCAAACAAACCTCTTCAGGATTAGGGAATGCCTTCACCTAACCGTATCACTGCTGTTTCGACATGTGTAGAATTGGATCGTGAACAAAGTTACAGTACGAGTGATCTATTGTCGTATGTACAAAATAACATTGCCAAGTTAACGTCGGAACAAAAAGACATTTATGATACGATAATGCATTGTGTCGATAACAACGTTTTAGAAATTTTCTTTTTGGATGCGCCAGGAGGTACTGGTAAAACGTTTGTGATAAAACTGATTCTGGGATCAATTCGATCAAAAAATGATATAGCGTTGGCAATTGCGTCGTCCGGAATAGCCGCAACATTGCTGCCTGGTGGAAGAACTGATCATTTCGCTTTGAAATTGCCTCTGAATTTGAATTCTACAGAAACTCCCACATGCAATATTTCCAAATATCTGGGATGGGTAAAGTATTGCAGCAATGCAAACTTATTATTTGGGATGAGTGCACAATGGCACACAAAAAATCACTCGAGGCTCTGGATCAATGCTTGAAAGATTTGAGAGGGAAGTCGAAATCCTTTGACAGCACATTAATATTCCTTGCGGGAGATTTCAGGCAAACATTACCTATAATACCTAGATCAACTCCTGCAGACGAAATGAATGCTTGCCTGAAAAATTCTAATTTATGGGCACACGTAAAAATATTAAAATTAACTACAAATATGCGTGTCCGATTGCAAAACGATGACTCTGGTCAAACATTTTCAGATCAATTGCTGGCAATTGGAAACGGAAAGCTCCCAGTAGACTCAATTTCAGGACGTATACAACTACCTGCTGATTTCTGTAATTTAGTGACGTCCAAAAATGAATTGATTGAAAAAGTATTTCCGAATATTCTAAAAAATTATAAAAATAATAAATGGCTAAGTGAAAGAGCGATTCTCGCTCCCAAAAATATAGATGTCCACGAAATCAACAATATTCTTTTGACCACGATTTGAGACCAGGCAGTCCTTTACAAGTCAGTCGACACAGTTTTGGAACCAAATGAAGCGGTTAATTATCCATCTGAATTTTTAAATTCCATAGATCTTTCAGGGTTTCCACCACACGTGCTACAACTAAAAATAGGTGTACCAATAATACTTTTAAGAAATATCAACCCACCAAAGCCTTGCAATGGCACGCGACTTGCCGTAAAAAAAAAATAATGGAAAACCTAATAGAGGCCAAAATCTTGACATGCCCTTTTTAGGGTGAGGCTGTTCTTATTCCTCGCATTCCCATGATTCCAACGGATCTGCCTTTTCAATTTAAAAGATTGCAATTCCCAATTCGATTAGCATTTGCAATAGCCATTAACAAAGCTCAAGGTCAATCATTATAAAAATATGGTATAGATCTTAATATTGATTGTTTTTCCCATGGACAATTGTACGTTGCATGTTCGAGGGTCGCTAAACCTGACAATCTATTTATATGCAACGATAATTGGACAGCGAAGAATGTTGTATATTCGCAAGTTTTACACAGTTAATTTGTATTGTATTGTATCTATCGATCTATCTATATAAAAACGAGTTGTGTGTATGTATGTTTGTTTGTTTGTAAAAAGAGCGTTTGCATATGACGTCATTATTAGTACATACGGCTTTGTATATGCACAGACAATGGGAAAGCCAAGAATGTTGTATATTCGCAATTTTTACGTAGTTTTGCAAAAATTACGTCAACAAAGGTAGTGACATGGCAGTTTTTGGCTTGCTGCCCGAAATCAAAGATATCGACGAAATCGTGCAATATCAGGCTGGAAGATACGTAAGCAGTAATGAAGCTGTTTGGCGAATTCTTTCATTTCCGATACATGAACGTAGTCCAGCTGTTGTTCACTTAGCGGTACATTTACAGAATGGTCATAGTGTTTATTTCTCGGACACCAACGTGCAACAAAGAGCCCTGAATCCACCGGATACAAAGTTAACTGCTTTCTTTTCGCTATGCAAAAATGATTCTTTTGCAAAAAAACTGCTGTATACTGAAGTGCCTTCGTATTACACGTGGAATACTAAAAATAAAGTATCTGAACGTCGAAAACAGGGTAAGTCAGTCGACGGCCACTCTACCATCTTCAAAGATACCACGATAGGAAGATTCTACACCGTTCACCCCAATCACCATGAATGATTCTTTCTACGCCTGCTTTTGGTGAATGTACCCGGTCCGACGTCCCTTGAGTATTTGAGAACTGTAAGCGAGACTATACATGGCACTTACCGTAGTGCATGCAAAGCTCTGAATTTATTGGAGAATGACCAACACTGGGATAACTGCATTAATGACGGGTGCGAAACGTCAACTCCAAGTCAAATTTCTACATTGTTTGGCATCACACTAACAATTTGCTCTCCATCAGCTCCTACAGAGTTATGGGGAAAATACAAATCAAAAATGTCCGAAGATACACTCCATCGAAAACGGTTAGAGACGTCAGATATGACTTTTGATTTTACATCGGAAATTTATGACTACACTTTAGTTATTATAGAAGATTTTTGCGTTTTTATGGCAAAGAAACCTCTTCAGGATTTTGGAATTACTTCACCTAATCGTACCGCTGCTGTTTCGACATGTGTAGAGTTGGATCGTGAACAAAGTTACAGTACGAGTGATCTATTGTCGTATCTACAAAATAACATTTCCAAGCTAACGTCAGAACAAAAAGACATTTATGATACGATAATGCGTTGTGTCGATAACAACGTTGGAGAAATTTTCTTTTTGGATTCGCCGGGAGGTACTGGTAAAACGTTAGTGATAAAACCGATTCTAGCATCAATTCGATCAAAAAATGATATAGCGTTGGCAATTGCGTCGTCCGGAATAGCCGCAACGTTGCTGCTATATATATATATATGAAACAAGCTATATATATATATATATATATATATATATATATATATATATACATATACTAGCTGTTGGGGTGGCGCTTCGCGCCACCCCAACACCTAGTTGGTGGGGGCGCTTTGCGCCCCCCCCCAAGCCCCCTCACGCGCGTAAGTCATTACGCGCCATATTAGTTACGCGCCATTGTAGTTGTGTCCCTATGTCCCACCTGTGAATATATATATATATATATATATATATATATATATATATATATATATATATATATATATATATATATATATATATATATATATATATATATATATATATATATATATATATATATATATATATATATATATATATATATATATATATAATATATATATATATATATATATATATATGTGTTTTTAACTACGTAAAACTTGCGAATATACGACATTCTTTGCTGTCCCATTGTCTGTGCATATAAATAGATTGTCAGGTTTACCGACTCTTGAACATGCAACATATAATGGTCCAGGGGAAAACAATCCGTATTCAGATCTATACCTCATGATTCTAATGATTGCCCTTGAGCTTTGCTGATGGTGATTGCTAATCGACGATTCTCTGTGTCGCCGTCGTCATTTATATATCCCCGTGTGCCCCAAGGTGTCCCGGTCGTCAATTATATTCCATGTGTTCCGGTCGTCATTTATGTCCCGGTGTCCCAGTCTGTGAATTCTCTTTGAGGGTCCCGGGCGTCATGGATATTCCTTGTGTCCCGGTCGTCATTCGTGTCCCGGTGTCTCGGTCTGTATATACATTCGTTTTTGAATTGGTATTTTTTTAGGTTTTAGTTTTCTGCCTTTTTTTTTAGTTTTTTTAGTTATACCTCATGATTCTAATGATTGCCCTTGAGCTTTGTTGATGGTGATTGCTAATCGAACATTCTCTGTCTCCCCATCGTCATTTATATATCCCCCTGTGCCCCCCGGCGTCCCCGTTGTAGTTGTGTCCCTGTGTCCCGGTCGTCATTTATATTCCCTGTGTCCCGGTCGTCATTTGTATTCCGCTGTCCCAGTCTTTTCTTTTTTCTTTTTAGTTTTTTTTTATTTTTATTTTTTTAGTTTTGTTTTTCTCTTTTATTTTTCTTTTTGTTTCCTCTTTTTAGTTTTTTTTTATTTTTTAGTTTTTTTTTAGTTTTTTAGCTTTTTTTGTTTTTTTATTAGTTTTTAGTTTGTTTTTTTCTTTTTAGTTTTTTTGTAGTTTTTACCCTTTTTTTAGTTTTTTTTTAACTTATGTCCTGGTCGTCATTTATACTCCCTGTGTCCCGGTCGTCATTTGTGATGGTTTGTTGACGGTGTTTTGTTGATGGTGATTGCTAATTGAACATTCCTTGTGTCCCGGTCGCTTTCTCCTTGAGTGTCCCGGTCGTCATTTATATTCCCTATGTGCCGGTGTCCTGGTCGTCATTTGTGTCCCAATGTAATTTCGTAATTTCGTCAGTCGAAAACATGACGTCAGCCAACACAGAAACATGACGTCACCTGATCCACAGACAGACAGACAGACAACTTATTTTTATATATAGATATATATATATATATATATCTATATATATAAAAATAAGTTGTCTGTCCGTTACGCCAGATTATATTTTCTATATATATAAAAGAAAACAAACTAGAATGTAAAAACTGGAAATTGCATAAATATTTCGAAATATTTTGACAATAGATTAAAGTAATTCGAAAAAAGAAAAATGGTAAAAAACTAAAAAAAAACTAAAAAGAAAAAACTAAAAAAAAATTAAAAATTGAAAAAATAAAAAAAAGAAAAAACCCAAAAAGAAAAAACATAAAAAAATAAAAAAGATAAAAAACTAAAAAAAACTAAAAAAGCTAAAAAACTAAAAAAAAAAAGAAAAAACTAAACAAACTGGGAATTGCACAAATATTTCAATATATTTTGACAATATATATAAAAATCTATTTATATGGACAGACAATAGGACAGCGAAGAATGTTGTATATTCGCAAGTTTTACGTAGTTAAATATATATCTATATATATAAAAATAAGTTGTCTGTGTGTGGATCTGTGGATCAGGTGACGTCATGTTTGTCCGCATATGACGTCTGAATTATTTCACACTAATACAAAAGAAGAAAAAAACTAAAAAAGGTAAAAACTACAAAAAAACTAAAAAGAAAAAAAAACTAAAAAAAGGTAAAAATCTAATAACTAAAAAAAACTGAAAAAAATAAAAAAAAGGCAAAAACTACAAAAAAATAAAAACTAATAAAAAAATAAAAAAGCTAAAAAACTAAAAAAAACTAAAAAAAGGTAAAAACTAAAAAAAACTAAAAACTAAAAAAGAAAAAAACTAAAAAAAAGGAAAAAAACTGAAAAATAAAAGAGAAAAAGAAAACTAAAAAAATATGAATAAATATATATAAAAATAAGTTGTTTGTGGGTTATGTCTGTCTGTCTGTCTGTCGAGTGACGTCGTGTTTGTCCGCATATGACGTCTGAATTATTTCACACTAATACAAAAGAAGAAAAAAAACTAAAAAAGGTAAAAAACTACAAAAAAAACTAAAAAGAAAAAAAACTAAAAAAGCTAAAAAACTAAAAAAAATCTAAAAAAAAGGTAAAAAACTAAAAACTAAAAAAAACTGAAAAAAACTAAAAAAAGGCAAAAACTAAAAAAAAAATAAAAACTAATAAAAAAAACTAAAAAAGCTAAAAAACTAAAAAAACTAAAAAAACTAAAAAAAAGGTAAAAAACAAAAAAAAAACTAAAAACTAAAAAAGAAAAAACTAAAAAAAAAGGAAAAACTGAAAAATAAGAGAAAAAGAAAACTAAAAAAATATTAATAAATATAAAAATATAAATATAAATATAATATAAATTAGCATTCAACAAAGCACCGAGACACAAATGACGACCGGGACACAGGGAGTATAAATGACGACCAGGACATAAGTAAAAAAAAAAAACTAAAAAAACTAAAAAAATGGTAAAAACTACAAAAAAACTAAAAACTAATAAAAAAAACTAAAAAATCTAAAAATCTAAATAAACTAAAAAAGAAAAAAAAAGAAAAAAGGAAAAAAAATAAAGGAGAAAAACAAAACTAAAAAACGAATGTATATACAGACCCGGGGACACCGGGATACAAATGACGACCGGGACACAGGGAATATAAATGACGACCGGGACACAGGGACACAACTACAATGGGGACGCCGGAGGGCACAGGGGGATATAAATGACGACCGGGACACCGGGACACAAGGAATATAAATGACGCCCGGGACACTCAAAGAGAAATCACAGACTGGAACACCGGGACACAAATGACGACCGGGACACAGGGAATATAAATGACGACCGGGACACAGGGACATAACTACAAAGGGGACGCCAGGGTGCACAGGGGGATATATAAATGACGATGGCGACTCAGGGAATGGTCGATTAGCAATCACCATCAACAAAGCTCAAGGGCAATCATTAGAATCATGAGGTATAGATCTGAATACGGATTGTTTTCCCATGGACCATTATATGTTGCATGTTCAAGAGTCGGTAAACCTGAAAATCTATTTATATGCACAGACAATGGGACAGCAAAGAATGTTGTATATTCGCAAGTTTTACGTAGTTAAAAACACATATATATATATATATATTTAATTTGAATTTTTATTAATTTTTTTTAGTTTTTTCCTTTTTTTCTTTTTAGTTTTTTATTGGTTTTTACCTTTATTTTAGCTTATTTTTCAGTTTTTTTCCTTTTTTTTAGTTTTTTTTTATTTTTTATTTTTTTTGGTTATTTACCTTTTTTTAGTTTTTTAAGTTTTTTAGTTTTTTAGCTTTTTTACTTTTTTTATTAGTTTTTAGTTTTTTTTTGTAGTTTTTGCCTTTTTTTTAGTTTTTTCAGTTTTTTTTTTAGTTTTTTATTGGTTTTTACCTTTATTTTAGCTTATTTTTCAGTTTTTTCCTTTTTTTTAGTTTTTTTTTGTTTTTAGTTTTTTTAGTTTTTTACCTTTTTTTAGTTTTTTTAGTTTTTTTTAGTTTTTTAGCTTTTTTATTTTTTTTATTAGTTTTTAGTTTTTTTTGTAGTTTTTGCCTTTTTTTAGTTTTTTTAGTTTTTTAGCTTTTTTATTAGTTTTTAGTTTTTTTTGTAGTTTTTGCCTTTTTTTAGTTTTTTTAGTTTTTTAGCTTTTTTATTTTTTTTATTAGTTTTTAGTTTTTTTTGTAGTTTTTGCCTTTTTTTAGTTTTTTCAGTTTTGACGTCACCTGATCCAGTTTTTTCAGGTGACGTCACCTGATCCATCCACAGATCCACACACAGACAACTTATTTTTATATATATAGATATAATCTGGCGTAACGGACAGACAACTTATTTTTATATATATAGATAGATATATAATTATTGTTCCTGAACGAACAATTATTAAATTAGAAACTGGACAAAAAAAGCATAATGTTGTGTATTCAAGTTCATCGTAGTTAAATTATGTACACCAACCATTAATTGTTTACTGATTCAAGTAAATTAATCAAGTTATACAAGAATCATAAATATTAATACCTTGTGATGGTGTAGTGGATACAGCCATACTTTCTGGGTTGAAGGTTTGGAGGTTCAATCCCACGTGTCGCAAGGTTTGGAGTTGTAGGAAACTTAATTAAGTTTCTTCTTTTCTTCATTATTTTTATTTGTAATACTTGTGTCATACTGTTTTGTATGACACTACAGACTGGGACACCGGGACACAGGGAATATAAATGACGACCGGGATGCTAAAAGAGAAATTACGAACCGGGACACCGGGAAAAAATGACGACCGGGACACCGGGACAGAGGGAATATAAATGACGACCGGGACACTCAAAGAGGGATTACAGACTGGGATACCGGGACACAAATGACGACCGGGACACAGGGAATATAAATGACGAACAGGACACAGGGACACAACGACAACGGGGACGCCGGGGGCATAGGGGGATATATAAATGACGATAAGGACACAGTGATTGTTCGATTAGCAATCACCATCAACCAAGCTCAAGGGCAATCGTTAGAAAATGCGGTATAGACCTGAATACGGATTGTTTTCCTATGGACAATTATTATGTTGCATGTTCAAGAGTTGGTAAACCTGACAATCTATTTATACGGACAGACAATGGGATAGAAAAGAATGTTGTATATTTGCATGTTTTATGTAGTTAAATATATATATATATATATATATATATATATATATATATATATATATATATATATATATATATATATATATATATATATATATATCTATATATATAAAAATAAGTTGTCTGTCTGTGGATGTGTGGATGGATGTGTGGATGGATGTGTCAGGTGACGTCACCTGAAAAAACTGGATTAGGTGACGTCAAAACTGAAAAAACTAAAAAAAGGCAAAAACTACAAAAAAAAACTAAAAACTAATAAAAAAAATAAAAAAGCTAAAAAACTAAAAAAACTATAAAGGTAAAAACCAATAAAAAACTAAAAAAAAAACTGAAAAAACTAAAAAAAGGCAAAAACTACAAAAAAAAAACTAAAAACTAATAAAAAAAGTAAAAAAGCTAAAAAACTAAAAAAACTAAAAAACTAAAAAAAGGTAAAAAACTAAAAAAATAAAAAATAAAAAAAAACTAAAAAAAAGGAAAACCAGGACAAAAGGAATGTTCGATTAGCAATCAACAAAGCACCGGGACACAGGGAGTATAAATGACGACCAGGACACAAGTAAAAAAAAAAAATTAACAAAACTAAAAAGAAGGTAAAAACTACAAAAAAACTAAAAAGAAAAAAAAACTAAAAACTAATAAAAAAACTAAAAATCTAAAAATCTAAATAAACTAAAAAAGAAAAAAAAAGGAAAAAAATAAAGGAGAAAAACAAAACTAAAAAACGAATGTATATACAGACCGGTACACCGGGATACAAATGACGACCGGGACACAGGGAATATAAATAACGACCGGGACACAGGGACACAACTACAACGGGGACACCGGGGGAAACAGGGGGATATAAATGACGACCGGGACAAAAAAACTAAAAAGAAATAAAAACTAAAAACTAATAAAAAAAACTAAAAAATCTAAAAATCTAAATAAGCTAAAAAAGAAAAAAAAAGGAAAAAAATAAAGGAGAAAAACAAAACTAAAAAACGAATGTATATACAGACCGGGACACCGGGATACAAATGATGACCGGGACCGGGACACAGGGAATATAAATGACGACCGGGACACAGGGACACAACTACAACGGGGACACCGGGGGAAACAGGGGGATAACCTGACAATCTATTTATATGCAAAGACAATGGGGACAGCAAAGAATGTTGTATATTCGCAAGTTTTACGTAGTTAAAACCATATATATATATATATATCTATATTCACAGGTGGGACATAGGGACACAACTACAATGGCGCGTAACTATTATGGCGCGTAACGACTTACGCGCGCGGGGGGGCTTGGGGGGGCGCGAAGCGCCCCCACCAACTAGGTGTTGGGGTGGCGCGAAGCGCCACCCCAACAGCTAGTATATATATATATATATATATATATATATATATATATATATATATATCTATATCTATATATATAAAAATAAGTTGTCTGTGTGTGGATCTGTGGATCAGATGACGTCACCTGAAAAAACTGGATCAGGTGACGTCAAAACTGAAAAAACTAAAAAAAGGCAAAAACTACAAAAAAAACTAAAAACTAATAAAAAAAATAAAAAGCTAAAAAACTAAAAAAACTAAAAAAAGGCAAAAACTACAAAAAAAACCAAAAACTAATAAAAAAGCTAAAAAACTAAAAAAAACTAAAAAAAGGCAAAAACTACAAAAAAAACTAAAAAACTAATAAAAAAAATAAAAAGCTAAAAAACTAAAAAACTAAAAAAAGGTAAAAAACTAAAAAAACTAAAAACTAAAAAAAACTAAAAAAAAGGAAAAAACTGAAAAATAAGCTAAAATAAAGGTAAAAACCAATAAAAAACTAAAAAAAAACTGAAAAAACTAAAAAAAGGCAAAAACTACAAAAAAAAACTAAAAACTAATAAAAAAAAGTAAAAAAGATAAAAAACTAAAAAAACTAAAAAAACTAAAAAAAGGTAAAAAACTAAAAAAAATAAAAAATAAAAAAAAAAATAAAAAAAAGGAAAAAACTGAAAAATAAGCTAAAATAAAGGTAAAAACCAATAAAAAACTAAAAAGAAAAAAAAAGGAAAAAACTAAAAAAAAATTTCATCTAAAAAACTAAAAAAAAACTAAAAAAGGTAAAAACTAAAAGAACTAAAAAAGAAAAAAAATAAATGACGACACTCAAAGAGAAAGCGACCAGGACAAAAGGAATGTTCGATTAGCAATCAACAAAGCACCGGGACACAGGGAGTATAAATGACGACCAGGACATAAGTAAAAAAACAAACTAACAAAACTAAAAAGAAGGTTAAAACTACTACAAAAAAACTAAAAAGAAAAAAACTAAAAAAGGCAAAACTACAAAAAAAACTAAAAACTAATAAAAAAGCTAAAAAACTAAAAAAACTAAAAAAAGGCAAAAACTACAAAAAAAACTAAAAACTAATAAAAAAAAATAAAAAAGCTAAAAAACTAAAAAAAACTAAAAAAACTAAAAAAAGGTAAAAAACTAAAAAAACTAAAAACTAAAAAAACTAAAAAAAAGGAAAAAACTGAAAAATAAGCTAAAATAAAGGTAAAAACCAATAAAAAACTAAAAAAAAAACTGGAAAAACTAAAAAAAGGCAAAAACTACAAAAAAAAACTAAAAACTAATAAAAAAAGTAAAAAAGCTAAAAAACTAAAAAAAATAAAAAAAACTAAAAAAAGGTAAAAAACTAAAAACATAAAAAATAAAAAAAAATAAAAAAGGAAAAAACTGAAAAATAAGCTAAAATAAAGGTAAAAACCAATAAAAAACTAAAAAGAAAAAAGGAAAAAACTAAAAAAAATTTTCATCTAAAAAACTAAAAAAAACTAAAAAAGGTAAAAACTAAAAGAACTAAAAAAGAAAAAAATAAATGACGACACTCAAAGAGAAAGCGACCAGGACAAAAGGAATGTTCGACTAGCAATCAACAAAGCACCGGGACACAGGGAGTATAAATGACGACCAGGACATAAGTAAAAAAAAACTAACAAAACTAAAAAGAAGGTAAAAACTACAAAAAAACTAAAAAGAAAAAAAAACTAAAAACTAATGAAAAAAACTAAAAAATCTA
>NC_088879.1:17754744-17819255 GCF_032884065.1 Artemia franciscana | reverse complement strand
CACAACTACAACGGGGACGCCGGGGGCACAGGCGGGATATATAAATGACGACCGGGACACAGGGATTGTTCGAAGAGAAATTACAGACCGGGACACAAATGACGACCGGGACAGCGGGACACAGGGAATATAAATGACAACCGAGACACTCAAAGAGAAATTACAAACTGGGACACCGGGACACAGGGAATATAAATGACGACCGGGACACAGGGACACATAAATATAATAATGAGGTATAGATCTGAATACGGATTGTTTTTCCCATGGACAATTATATGTTGCATGTTCAAGAGTCAGTAAACCTGACAATCTATGCAATTTATTTATATGCACAAACATGGGACAGCGAAGAATGTATTTACATACATATATATATATATATATATATATATATATATATGTATATATATATATATATATATATATATATATATATATATATATATATATATATATATATATATATATATATATATATATACTAGCTGTTGGGGTGGCGCTTCGCAACCCCCCAAGCCCCCCCGCGCGCGTAAGTCGTTACGCGCCATTATAGTTGTGTCCCTATGTCCCACCTGTGAATATATATATATATATATATATATATATATATATATATATATATATATATATATATATATATATATATATATATATATATATATATATATATATATATATATGTTTTTAACTACATAAAACTTGCGAATATACAACATTCTTTGCTGTCCCATTGTCTGTGCATATAAATGGATTGTCAGGTTTACCGACTCTTGAACATGTAACATATAATGGTCCATGGGAAAACAATCCGTATTCAGATCATATAATGGTCCATGGGAAAACAATCCGTATTCAGATCTATACCTCATGATTCTAATGATTGCCCTTGAGCTTTGTTGATGACGATTGCTAATCGACGATTCCCTGTGTCGCCGTCGTCATTTATATATCCCCCTGTGCCCCCGGCGTCCCCGTTGTAGTTGTGTCCCAGTCGTCATTTATATTCCCTGTGTCCCGGTCGTCATTTGTGTCCCGGTGTCCCAGTCTGTAATTTCTCTTTGAGGGTCCCGGGCGTCATTTATATTCCTTGTGTCCCGGTGTCTCGGTCGTCATTTGTGTCCCGGTGTCCCGGTCTGTATATACATTCGTTTTTGAATTGGTCTTTTTTTTAGGTTTTATTTTTTTACCTTTTTTTTTAGTTTTTTTTAGTTATACCTGAGCTTTGTTGATGGTGATTGCTAATCGAACATTCCCTGTGTCCCCGTCGTCATTTATATATCCCCCTGTGCCCCTCGGCGTCCCCGTTGTAGTTGTGTCCCTGTGTCCCGGTCGTCATTTATATTCCCTGTGTTCCGGTCGTCATTTGTATCCCGGTGTCCCGGTCTGTATATACATTCGTTTTTGCATGGTATATCATGAAATAAATTTTTGTATTTTTCCCCCTTTTTTTTTTTTTTTTTGGTTTTTACTTTTTTTTTAGTTTTTTTATAGTTTTTTTCTTTTTTTTTATTCTTTTTTTTTATTTTTTTTTTAGTTTTGTTTTTCTCCTTTATTTTTCATTTTTTCTTTTTTATTTTTTTTCTTTTTTTCTTTTTTTTCTTTTTTAGTTTTTTTTAGTTTTTTTTATTTTTTTATTAATTTTTAGTTTTTTTCATTTTAATTTTTTTTTTAGTTTTTACCTTTTTTTAGTTTTTTTTAGATTTTTTTTACTTGTGTCCGGGTCGTCATTTATGCTCCCTGTGTCCCGGTCGTCATTTGTGTCCCGGTGCTTTGTTGATGGTGATTGCTAATCGAACATTCCTTGTGTCCCGGTCACTTTCTCTTTGAGTGTCCCGGTCGTCATTTATATTCCCTACTAGCTGTTGGGGTGGCGCTTCGCACCTAGTTGGTGGGGGCACTTCGCGCCCCCCCAAGCCGCCCCGCGCGCGTAAGTCGTTACGCGCCATATTAGTTACGCGCCATTGTAGTTGTGTCCCTATGTCCCACCTGTGAATATAGATATATATATATATATATATATATATATATATATATATATATATATATATATATATATATATATATATATATATATATATATATATATAAATAAGTTGTCTGTCTGTCTGTGGATCTGTGGATCAGGTGACGTCATGTTTCGGCTGACGTCATGAAATTAGTTGCCGTCATTTTTGCTTTGAAGGTGACGTCATTCAAGTTATATAAGACATATGTTCGCGTAGAAATCTATTAATGTTTAAGTTTACAATGACTGATGAAGATGCTCAAAGAGTCTATGCCAAAAAACTTGCTGCTGATAGAGAAAGTCAGAAAAGAAAGCGTGCCGAGGAACTACCAGAGCAACGCGAAAGCAGACTTGCTGCTAAAAGAGAAAGTGAAAAAAGAAGGCGTGCCGAGGAATCAAAAGACCAGCAGGGAAACAGGCTTGAGGCTGATAGAGAAAGAAAGAACAGAAAGCATGCCGAGGAACTACCAGAGCAACGCAGAAGCAGACTTGCTGCTAAAAGAGAAAGTGAAAAAAGAAGGCGTGCCGAGGAATCAAAAGACCAGCAGGGAAACAGGCTTGAGGCTGATAGAGAAAGAAAGAATAGAAAGCATGCCGAGGAACTACCAGAGCAACGCAGAAGCAGACTTGCTGCTAAAACAGAATGTGAAAAAAGAAGGCGTGCCGAGGAATTACAAGAACAGCAAGAAATCAGGCTTGCTGCTGATAGAGAAAGTAAGAAAAGAAAGCGTGCCGAGGAATCACAAGAACAGCAAGAAATCAGGCTTGCTGCTGATAGAGAAAGTAAGAAAAGAAAGCGTGCCGAGGAATTACAAGAACAGCAAGAAATCAGGCTTGCTGCTGATAGAGAAAGTAAGAAAAGAAAGCGTGCCGAGGAATCAGAGCAATCTGAAAGTTATCGCCTGGCATTCAGGTACAACCCAGTCGATGATTATAGCTTGAGTAGATGTGTTCAAATCGGGACAATGTCTAAAATTTGTCCCTATTGCAAGGCCTTGAAATTCAATGGTGAAACAATGGGAATGTGTTGCGCCTCAGGAAAAGTTAAACTTCCTCTATTGGCTGCACCACCAGAGCCATTGAAGACTTTCCTTACTGGAACTACGTCAGAATCTAAGCGTTTTTTGTCAAAAATCAGACAATACAACTCATGTTTCCAAATGACGTCGTTTGGAGCCCAAATCGAAAATCCAGAACAATTTATGTCTACTTTCAAAGTAAAAGGGCAAATTTATCATAAAGCAGGGTCCCTTCTACCATTCTCAGGCGAGAATCATAAATTTTTACAATTGTACTTCATCAGTGATAGAAATTCTGAATTGAATGCACGTTGCGAAATTTCTCCCAACGTTGAAAGGACAATCGTTTCCCAATTGCATGAGGCTGATAGAGAAAGAAAGAACAGAAAGCATGCCGAGGAACTACCAGAGCAACGCAGAAGCAGACTTGCTGCTAAAAGAGAATGTGAAAAAAGAAGGCGTGCCGAGGAATTACAAGAACAGCAAGAAATCAGGCTTGCTGCTGATAGAGAAAGTAAGAAAAGAAAGCGTGCCGAGGAATCACAAGAACAGCAAGAAATCAGGCTTGCTGCTGATAGAGAAAGTCAGAAAAGAAAGCGTGCCGAGGAATTACAAGAACAGCAAGAAATCAGGCTTGCTGCTGATAGAGAAAGTAAGAAAAGAAAGCCTGCCGAGGAATCAGAGCAATCTGAAAGTTATCGCCTGGCATTCAGGTACAACCCAGTCGATGATTATAGCTTGAGTAGATGTGTTCAAATCGGGACAATGTCTAAAATTTGTCCCTATTGCAAGGCCTTGAAATTCAATGGTGAAACAATGGGAATGTGTTGCGCCTCAGGAAAAGTTAAACTTCCTCTATTGGCTGCACCACCAGAGCCATTGAAGACTTTCCTTACTGGAACTACGTCAGAATCTAAGCGTTTTTTGTCAAAAATCAGACAATACAACTCATGTTTCCAAATGACGTCGTTTGGAGCCCAAATCGAAAATCCAGATCAATTTATGTCTACTTTCAAAGTAAAAGGGCAAATTTATCATAAAGCAGGGTCCCTTCTACCATTCTCAGGCGAGAATCATAAATTTTTACAATTGTACTTCATCAGTGATAGAAATTCTGAATTGAATGCACGTTGCGAAATTTCTCCCAACGTTGAAAGGACAATCGTTTCCCAATTGCAACATCTTTTCCACGAAAATAATAATTTAGTGCGTCTGTTCAAAACAGCCATCGATTTGATGCCTACTGATACTCATAAAATTGTTATTTCCGCTGACAAAACGCCTCCTGGCCAACATGTGCGTAGATACAATGCTCCGACTATCGACGAAGTGGCAATCGTTATGGTCGGTGATCAGTTTTTACCTCGGGATATTATTCTACATAAGCGAAACGCTCAGTTGTTAAGAATTGCTGAAACTCATCGATGCTACGATGCCCTACAATATCTTATCATTTTTTGGGATGGAGCCGACGGCTATCACTTTAATATTAAATTGATGAATCCAGCCACTAACAAAGAAATGAATAAGAAATGCAGTGCAATGCATGATTATTCCTATAGACTAATGATTCAGCAGGATGAAGAAAATTATATTTTAAAATGCCGTGAATTGTTTCACCAATTTGTCGTGGATATGTATGCTAAAATTGAATCAGAACGTTTGCTATATATCCGCCTGAATCAGACCAAGCTCCGCTCTGAACAATACATTCATTTGCGAGATGCAGTTATAAATGACGACTTGCCGTAAAAAAAACACAATGGAAAACCTAATAGATGCCACAATCTTGACAGGGCCTTATGAGGGTGAGGCTGTTCTTATTCCTCGCATTCCCATGATTCCAACGGATCTGCTTTTTCAATTTAAAAGATTGCAATTCCCAATTCGATTAGCATTTGCAACCACCATCAACAAAGCTCAAGGGCAATCACTAGAAAAATGCGGTATAGATCTTAATACAGATTGCTTTACCAATGTACAATTGTATGCTGCATCTTTGAGGGTCGGTAAACCTGACAATCTATTTATACGCACAGACAATGGGACAGCGAAGACTGTTGTATATTCACAAGTTTTACGTAGTTAATTTGTATTGTATCTATCTATCTATCTATCTATATAAAAACGAGTTGTGTGTATGCATGTTTGTTTGTTTGTAAAAAGAGCGTTTGCATATGACGTCATTATTAGTACATACGGCTTTGTATATGGACAGACAATGGGAAAGCCAAGAATGTTGTATATTCGCAATTTTTACGTAGTTTGAAACACATATATAAATCTATCTATATTCACAGGTGGGACACAGGGACACAACTACAATGGCGCGTAACTAATATGGCGCGTAACAACTTACGCGCGCGGGGGGGCTTGGGGGGGCGCGAAGCGCCACCCCAACAGCTAGTATATATATATATCTATACTAGCTGTTGGGGTGGCGCTTCGCGCCACCCCAACACCTAGTTGGTGGGGGCACTTCGCGCCCCCCCCAAGCCCCCCCGCGCGCGTAAGTCGTTACGCGCCATAATAGTTACGCGCCATTGTAGTTGTGTCCCTATGTCCCACCTGTGAATATAGATAGATATATATATATATGGTTTTAACTACGTAAAACTTGCGAATATACAACATTCTTTGCTGTCCCATTGTCTTTGCATATAAATAGATTGTCAGGTTTACCGACTCTTGAACATGCAACATATAATGGTCCATTGGAAAACAATCTGTATTCAGATCTATACCTCATGATTCTAATGATTGCCCTTGAGCTTTGTTGATGGTGATTGCTAATCGACCATTCCCTGTCCCGGTGTCCCGGTCGTCATTTACATCCCCCTGTTTCCCCCGGTGTCCCCGTTGTAGTTGTGTCCCTGTGTCCCGGTCGTCATTTATATTCCCTGTGTCCCGGTCGTCATTTGTATCCCGGTGTACCGGTCTGTATATACATTCGTTTTTTAGTTTTGTTTTTCTCCTTTATTTTTTTCCTTTTTTTTTCTTTTTTAGTTTATTTAGATTTTTAGATTTTTTAGTTTTTTTATTAGTTTTTAGTTTTTTTTTCTTTTTAGTTTTTTTGTAGTTTTTACCTTCTTTTTAGTTTTGTTAATTTTTTTTTTACTTGTGTCCTGGTCGTCATTTATACTCCCTGTGTCCCGGTGCTTTGTTGATTGCTAATCGAACATTCCTTTTGTCCTGGTCGCTTTCTCTTTGAGTGTCGTCATTTATTTTTTTCTTTTTTAGTTCTTTTAGTTTTTACCTTTTTTAGTTTTTTTTTTTTAGTTTTTTTAGTTTTTTACCTTTTTTTAGTTTTTTTAGTTTTTTTAGTTTTTTAGCTTTTTTATTTTTTTTATTAGTTTTTAGTTTTTTTGTAGTTTTTGCCTTTTTTTTAGTTTTTTTAGTTTTTTAGCTTTTTTATTAGTTTTTAGTTTTTTTTGCCTTTTTTTAGTTTTTTTAGTTTTTTAGCTTTTTTATTTTTTTTATTAGTTTTTAGTTTTTTTTACAGTTTTTGCATTTTTTTAGTTTTTTCAGTTTTGACGTCACCTGATCCAGTTTTTTCAGGTGACGTCACCTGATCCACGATCCACAGATCCACAGACAACTTATTTTTATATATATAGATAGTTTTTTTTTTTTTACTTATGTCCTGGTCGTCATTTATACTCCCTGTGTCCCGGTGCTTTGTTGATTGCTAATCGAACATTCCTTTTGTCCTGGTCGCTTTCTCTTTGAGTGTCGTCATTTATTAGTTTTTTCCTTTTTTTTTTTTAGTTTTTTATTGGTTTTTACCTTTATTTTAGCTTATTTTTCAGTTTTTTCCTTTTTTTTAGTTTTTTTTTATTTTTTATTTTTTTTAGTTTTTTACCTTTTTTTAGTTTTTTTAGTTTTTTTAGTTTTTTAGCTTTTTTACTTTTTTTATTAGTTTTTAGTTTTTTTTTGTAGTTTTTGCCTTTTTTTAGTTTTTTCAGTTTTTTTTTTAGTTTTTTATTGGTTTTTACCTTTATAGTTTTTTTAGTTTTTTAGCTTTTTTATTTTTTTTATTAGTTTTTAGTTTTTTTTGTAGTTTTTGCCTTTTTTTAGTTTTTTCAGTTTTGACGTCACCTAATCCAGTTTTTTCAGGTGACGTCACCTGACACATCCATCCATCCACAGACAACTTATTTTTATATATATAGATAGATATATAAAAATAAGTTGTCTGTGTGTGGATCTTTGGATCAGGTGACGTCACCTGAAAAAACTGGATCAGGTGACAAAACTGAAAACTGAAAAAACTAAAAAAAGGCAAAAACTACAAAAAAAACTAAAAACTAATAAAAAAAATAAAAAAGCTAAAAAACTAAAAAAACTAAAAAAAGGCAAAAACTACAAAAAAAACTAAAAACTAATAAAAAAGCTAAAAAACTAAAAAAACTAAAAAAAGGCAAAAACTACAAAAAAACTAAAAACTAATAAAAAAATAAAAAAGCTAAAAAACTAAAAAAACTAAAAAAACTAAAAAAAGGTAAAAAACTAAAAAAACTAAAAACTAAAAAAAACTAAAAAAAAGGAAAAAAACTGAAAAATAAGCTAAAATAAAGGTAAAAACCAATAAAAAACTAAAAAAAAACTGAAAAAACTAAAAAAAAGGCAAAAACTACAAAAAAAACTAAAAACTAATAAAAAAAGTAAAAAAGCTAAAAAACTAAAAAAACTAAAAAAAACTAAAAAAAGGTAAAAAACAAAAAAAAATAAAAAATAAAAAAAAACTAAAAAAAAGGAAAAAACTGAAAAATAAGCTAAAATAAAGGTAAAAACCAATAAAAAACTAAAAAGAAAAAAAGGAAAAAACTAAAAAAAATTTTCATCTAAAAAACTAAAAAAAACTAAAAAAGGTAAAAACTAAAAGAACTAAAAAAGAAAAAAATAAATGACGACACTCAAAGAGAAAGCGACCAGGACAAAAGGAATGTTCGATTAGCAATCAACAAAGCACCGGGACACAGGGAGTATAAATGACGACCAGGACATAAGTAAAAAAAAAAACTAACAAAACTAAAAAGAAGGTAAAAACTACAAAAAAACTAAAAAGAAAAAAACTAAAAAAAGGCAAAAACTACAAAAAAAACTAAAAACTAATAAAAAAGCTAAAAAACTAAAAAAACTAAAAAAAGGCAAAAACTACAAAAAAAACTAAAAACTACTAAAAAAAATAAAAAAGCGTAAAAATTGCGAATATACAACATTCTTGGCTTTCCCATTGTCTCTGCATATACAAAGCCGTATGTACTAATAATGACATCATATGCAAACGCTCTTTTTACAAACAAACAAACATGCATACATACAACTCGTTTTTATAGAGATAGATAGATAGATAGATAGATAAAATACAAATTAACTGCGTAAAACTTGCGAATATACAACATTCTTCGCTGTCCAATTGTCGCTGCATATAAATAGATTGTCAGGTTTACCGACCCTCGAACATGCAACGTACAATTGTCAATGGGAAAAACAATCAGTATTAAGATCTATACCACATTTTTCTAATGATTGACCTTGAGCTTTGTTAATGGTGATTGCAAATGCTAATCGAATTGGGTATTGCAATCTTTTAAATTGAAAAGGCAGATCCGTTGGAATCTTGGGAATGCGAGGAATAAGAACAGCCTCACCCTCAAAAGGCCCTGTCAAGATTGTGGCCTCTATTAGGTTTTCCATTGTTTTTTTACGGCAGGTCGAGTGCCATAGCAAAGCTTTGGTGGGTTTATATTTCTTAAAAGTATTATTGGTAGGCCTATTTTTAGTTGTAGCACGTGTGGTGGAAACCCTGAGAATAATATCTCGAGGTAAAAACTGATCACCGACCATAACGATGGCCACTTCGTCGATAGTTGGAGCATTGTATCTACGCACATGTTGGCCAGGAGGCGTTTTGTCAGCGGAAATAACAATTTTATGCGTATAAGTAGGCATCAAATCGATGGCTGTTTTGAACAGACGCACTAAATTATTATTTTCGTGGAAAAGATGTTGTAATTGGGAAACGATTGTCCTTTCAATGTTGGGAGAAATTTCGCAACGTGCATTCAATTCAGAATTTCTATCACTGATGAAGTACAATTGTAAAAATTTATGATTCTCGCCTGAGAATGGTAGAAGAGACCCTGCTCTATGATAAATTTGCCCTTTTACTTTGAAAGTAGACATAAATTGATCTGGATTTTCAATTTGGGCTCCAAACGACGTCATTTGGAAACATGAGTTGCATTTTCTGATTCATTTATATTCCTTATGTCCCGGTGTCCCGGTCGTCATTTATATCCCCCTGTTTTATATCCCGCTTATTTTTCAGTTTTTTCCTTTTTTTAGTTTTTTTTTACTTTTTTAGTTCTTTTAGTTTTTACGTTTTTTAGTTTTTTTTAGTTTTTTAGATGAATTTTTTTTTTAGTTTTTTACCTTTTTTTCTTTTTAGTTTTTATTGGTTTTTACCTTTTTTTAGCTTTTTATCTTTTTTATTTTTTTTATTTTTATTTTTAATTTTATTAGTATTCTTTTTCTCTTCTATTTTTCATTTTTCCTTTTTTTTAGTTTTTTTTAGTTTTTAGTTTTTTAAGTTTTTTCCTTTTTTTAGTTTCTTTAGTTTTTTTAGTTTTTCGGCTTTTTTATTTTTTTATTAGTTTTTAGTTTTTTTTGTAGTTTTTGCCTTTTTTTAGTTTTTTCAGTTTTTTTTTTAGTTTTTTACCTTTTTTAGCCTAACCAGGATTTGAACCTGGGACCTTCATTCTCCGTTCTGACACCCTCTCTCACCGAGTGACTACTCCAGCATGTTCATTTTGGTGTTTTAAATGGTATATTATTAACCAAATTAATGTGTTTTACAATATACTAAGCATCGTCATAACAAAAATGACGGCAACTAATTTCATGACGTCAGCCGAAACATGACGTCACCTGATCCACAGATCCACAGACCCAAAGACAGACAGACAACTTATTTTTATATATATAGATATATATATATATACTAGCTGTTGGGGTATTTTAACCTTATTAAATATTGTAAAAGACTTATTAAGAAAAATTTGAATTTATCGAAGATCGTGGTAAATAATTTTTTTTTTACCCTGGAACACTGTCGCTTCGTAAATTTTACGACGGCTGAACTGTTTTTTTTTTTTTTTTTTTTTTTTTTTTTATTATATATATTCCCGTTTAGATGGTATTACATAACGAGACTTGACTAAATAGAGTGAATTAAAATAAACAAAATCCTTTTTAAAATATGAGACCCAAGCTACAATTACAAGCATTGGTATCAGTGACAATTTTTCCAGATCAGTTGACATAACTCAAGCCTATAAATCATCACTCACTAATCAAAATTTGTCAGCGTTTTTTTTTATGGGTGTGGAAAAGCTTTAGATCAGAATTTCTGCAAAAGTACCTGAAAACCAACCTTTTCCCAGTAGAATAAAGAAGTTTCTATTCCAATACTTTCTTGGGGTTATCTAAGTTGTTAGGAAAATCCTATAAGAAATCTTTTATCACTACATAATGGATTTTAAGATAAAAAGTAAACATACCTAAAATACATTAATAAATTTTAATCTTTCAATTGAATGTAGGCCTACCTGTTAATAGTTAATTAACTAAAAATTTCAATATGAAATGGCTAGACACGATGAGACTCCGAGTAAGTGGAGATGGGAAAATGAAGAAGGAATGACAAAATCTCCCAATAGCATTTTGACGTCCAAAGTACTAAACTAAAGGCAAAATAAGAAGCAAAACCGCTTAAAAATATAAGTATTTAAAAGAAATCCTAGTATTGATGGCAGATATCATCAATGTCAAGCAATGACTGACATGACCGACAACTAAATTTTACCAGAACCCAAATTATGAAATGGAGAGTTCCACTCCTTCAGATCAAGAGACAGAATGGTTACCAGGGCCGTAGCTATGGAACCTTCTTAGGAGGGCAGCCCGCAATCCAAGGAATGGGCGTAAAGTAACCACATTTGTCAAAAATTAACTTTACATTCACTTTAACGAGTTCTTCTAAGGGTAGCAACCAGTTTTCATGGGGAAGTACTTCCAGTATCCTACCCCTCACCCAGTTATGTCCGTAAAGGCAATCCAATCTTATAGTTCTTAGAATTGTCCTAAATGATTATTTTCATCTCTAGCTCTTACCTCCAATTTGTACATGATCCAATTATTAAGTACACCAAAGACAATAATTATTGGCATAACAACCTAAATTCCGCTATATGGTCAATAGAAAGTGAGCGGCTATCGTGGGAATTTATACCTAATTCACGATCTGAACCAAAGTGCTTGAACTCCTAGCTTTTCATACGCATTATTTCTAGTCGTTTTTAAAAATAAGACTTCAGTTTTTTCTATATTTTTAGTATTTTCACAAATATAAACCTATCTTTAGAATTTTCATACAATTGTAAGTGATTATACAATAAAATCAGCGCGACCCACCTAATCAATAACACATTCATGCTATAGGAAGATATCAAGCGTGTATGAATATGTCGTGCCCGATCTTTCCCAAAATCTAAAGCTTTTTAAAGTTTTTCACGTATTTTATATTTTCCACTTAATTCGACTGTTTTGCTGTTTTTCGAATTTACCCCAATCCAAAATAAACGCGTGTGTCCAACTTTAACTGAATTTTTGAAAACTTGCTAATTAATGTGTTTAAAACATTTACTCAGTATAACCATTTTATCACGTAAAACAAGGAATTGATCAATTCTGGGCTGAGGGGGACGCCCGATTTCAGAATTTTTTTTACGCAAGGTGACGGTGTGCCCAGCGTGGCGGAAGTGTGCCAAGCGCAGTAAAAACTATGCCAAGCAGGGGGGGCGGCTTTGCGGTGCACATGATGTTCTGACATGTACACTAGGCGGCGGGAAGTGGGCACCCCGTCGGCGAGTACATAATAACATAAAAATCGCCCTCATAGGGTTGAATTTGGCACCCCTTCTTTCAGATCCGTTCGCATTGCCTATGAAAAAATTATCTTAGAAAGAAATCAGTTACGATGACAAGGCAAATCTGTCACTATCAAAGCAGATCATATCACATCAATTACCACCGTGTACCTTTAACGAGTACAAGTTGTATCTTAAGTTAACAGCTTTGTGTCTGAGATACACCTTTTTTATTATCAAAAAGGATTTCATTTTATTTTTATTTTAAAAAGATTATTTTAGACAGATCCGTGGACAGGTCACTTAAACCTCTAGGCAAATTTCAACACACGGACTGTTGCCCAGCCAGCTCCCTAAATCAGAGCAAGAAAATTCTGAATAGTAAAGCTGAAATATTTCAACGTGAAAGTTGAATAAAACAAGCATGCAAGCTTTACGTGATAAGGTACAATTTATGCTCATCATAACATCAACATTGCCATCATACTGAATAAAACTGATCCATATCGCAAATGATCTGTGAATCTTTAGATGGTCCTCGCCTCTTTTCTGTCGTTTTAACTCCCATGGTGATTATCTAATGGTAGAGTTGGTTCAACAGAAACAGAAGAAGAAGGGAGCGAGTTGAGCCCACGCTCTTCTTAACTCTTTTCTCGACACATACTTTTTCAGTGTCATCAAACAGTTCGTGGTGACGAACTGTAGTAAGGAGCGACCCGGCTCAATAGTAAACGAAACTTTAAAAAACGGAATTTTGATGCTAAAATATACATCGAAAGAATCGGATTTTTATGTTGATTTTAAATATATAAGTTTCGTCAAATTTAGTCTTCGTCATCAAAAGTTACGAGCCTGTGAAAATTTACCTTATTTTGGAAAATAGGGGAAAACACCCCCTAAAAGTCATAGAATATTAACAAAAATCACACCATCAGATTCAGCGTATCAGAGAACCTTATTTAAGAAGTTTCAAGCTCCTATCTACAAAAATGTGGAATTGCGCATTTTTTTGCCAGAAGACAAATCACGGATGCGTGTTTATTTGTTTTTTTTTGTTGTTGTTTTTTTTCCAGGGGTGATCGTATCGACCCAGTTGTCCTAGAATGTCGCGGCAGGGCTCATTCTAACGGAAATTAAAAGTTCTAGTGCCCTTTTCAAGAGACCAAAAAAATTGGAGACCCCCTCCCACGCTCATTTTTTCCCACAGTCACCGGATCAAAATTCTGAGATAGCCATTTTGTTCACCATAGTCAAAAAACCTAATAACTATGTCTTTGGGGACGACTTACTACCCCGCAGTCTCCCTGGGAGGGGTTGAAAGTTACAAACTTTGACCAGTGTTTACATATAGTAATGGTTACTGGGAAGTGTACGGACGTTTTCAGGGGGATTTTTTTGGTTTTGGAGGGAGAGTTGAGGTGGGGGGGGTTACGCGGGAGGATCTTTCAATGGGAAAACTTCTCATGGGGGAAGAGACTTTCAATGAAGGGGACGCAGGATTTTTTTTTTGCATTACTTAAAAAAACAAGGAAAAAATAAATATGAGAAGTTTTTGCTACTGAAAGTGAGGAGCAGCATTAAAACTTAAAACGAGGAGAAATTATTGCGCATATGAGGGGTTTACCTCCTCGTAATACCTCGCTCTTTACGCGAAAGGTATTTTTAGTAATTTCAACTATTTATTCTACGGCCTTTGTGATTCAAGGGTCATTCTTAAGGAATTGGGACAGAATTTATGCTTTAGTGTAAAGAGCGAGGTATCGACGAGGGGTGAACTCCCTCATATACGCAATAAAAGTATACGAACATAGAAGTTCGTTACGTAAGTTAATTCGTAAATTACGTATATTTTTTACAAATGAAAATGTTCGTAAAACAATTAAAAGTTCTAGTTGCCTTTTTAAGTAATCAAAAAATTAGAGGGCAGCTAGGCTTCCTCCCTCTCTCCTTTTTTCTCAAAATCTTCCGATTAAAACTATTAGAAAGCCATTTAGCCAAAAAGAAAATTAATATGCAAATTTCGTTTTAATTATTTATGTGCGGAGAGCCAAGATCAAAACATGCATGAATTAAAAAACGTCCAGAAATTAAATAAAAAAAACAAGTTGTTTTAAATGAAAGTAAGGAGCGACATTAAAACTTAAACGAACAGAAATTACTCCGTATATGAAAGGGGCTTTCCTTCCTCAACGCACGCTAAAATTTTTTCCTTTTTTAAAAAGTAGAGCTAAGAGAAAGAGTCAAACTTTAGCGCACAGAGGGAGGCGTCGAGGAAGAAAAGCCCCTTTCATATACTGAGTAATTTCTGTTCGTTTTAAGTTTTAATGTCGCTCCTTACTTTCATTTAAAAAGACTTGTTTTTTTTATTTAATAACATTCCAGAACAAAGATAAAAACGACGGCAAAGATAAAACAACCAAGATACGGCAACAGATACAATAATATGAAAGTAGCAGCTAGCCCAGGATTCATACAAAAAACATCAGACATTTCACTATTATTAAATATAAATTAATACTAGAAGATAGCCGAAAGGCCCCATTCAACCAGAGCAACAATTCTTAGTAAATGAAAGCTAAAATCGTGCCGGAAACGAGTTTCCATTTAGATTGGGTTCAGCAATTGTAACTGTTATGGTAAAAGTTAATCCCGAAAACAGATTCTCGGGAATCTCGAAAATGAGCTTGAAAAGCTAATATATTCCTTTTTCTTTTTTGTTTTTCAGCCCTGTTGAGACATTAGAGCATAATAGAAAGCTGTTCAAATCCTCATTAACAAGCGAAGGCATACATCTACTTTTTTTTTGCAAATGAGGATTCTGATAACGCATCCTGATAATACTATTATATAATGCTGTATAGCTCCGGAAATTGTACATTTTGGTGCCATTTCTGGGTGGGAAAGGCTGGGAACCACAACAAAGGTAGAATTAAAATTTTCAAGTCACTGCTCCATCATCGGAAACTTACGATCCCCCTTCTCGCCCCATTAGTAGGAAGAAATTTAAAATAAGTTTTGAAAAAAAAATAAAATACTAAATACAAATATCATCTAAAGCTAATTCAGGAATAATAATTGTTTTCTAATTTTACCTTAACAGTAAAAGTCAATTCCGAAAATAAATGTTTGTAAATTTTAAAACGAGCTTGAAACCCCTCAGAAACGGCGGCATATCAAAATGAGAAGTGACTTCTCAGGTTGAAAAGTCAAAAATCTCAACCAGAGGTTCAATCTTGAACGGAGGTTGAGCTTTCCTGGCACGGACGGTTAAAACGGCAGACCCCCAGAATTTTAGATGTTAGTTTTTATCCCTGGATGGATAATGCCATTTTCTTATTATTCTGTTATTTTGCTTTCTCAATTTCTCCAGAAAATATGTTTGTCACGGTAATATCGTCCGTACCTTCTTTCTTCTTGAATTTTACGGTTGAAGCAGTAGATGCAACCTAATAACAAGAGCTAAGAGCTCACATGGTATGAACTCTACAAAATTCTACGAGCCAATAGATTGATTTAAAAGGAAAATCAGAGGCTTAATACCGGCCGGGATTTAAAATAAGAGCTCTGAGTCAAGATGTCCTTCTAAATATCAAAATTCATTAAGATTCGATCACCCGCTTGTAAGTTATAAATACCTTATTTTTTCTAATTTTTCCTCTCCCTTTAGCCCCCCAGATGGTCGAATCTGGGAAAACGACTTTATCAAGTCAATTTGTGCAGCTCCCTGACACGCCTACCAATTTTCATCGTCCTAGCACGTCCAGAAGCGCCAAAGCGCTGAACCCCTCCCCCCAACTCCCCCAAAGAGAGCGAATCCAGTACGGTTATGTCAATCACGTATCTACGACATTTGCTTATTCTATCTACCAAGCTTCATCCCAATTCCTCCGCTCTAAGCGTTTTCCAAGATTTCCGATTTCCCCCTCCAGCTCCCCCCAATGTCAACAGATCTGGTCTGTATTTGAAATAAGAGCTCTGACACATGAATTTCTTCTAAACATCAAATTTCATTAAGATCCGGTCACCCATTCTTAAGTTAAAAATTCCTCAATTTTGTTTTAATATTTCCAAATCAACACCCCCCAGTTCCTCCAAAGTGAACAGATCCGTTCCAGTTATTTCAATCACCTATCTATAACTTGTGTTTATTCTTCCCATCAAGTTTCATCCCGATCTCCCCATTCTAAGCGTTTTCCAAGATTTCTGTTTTTCCCCTCCAACCCCCAATGTCCCCGGATCTGATTCGAATTGAAAATGGAGCATTTGAGACATAAGATACTTCTATATATCAAGTTTCATTAAGATCCGATCACCCATCCGTAAGATAAAGATACCTCAATTTTCACGTTTTCCAAGAATTCCGGGTTTCCCCTCCAACTCCCCCCAATGTCACCAGATCTGGTCGAAATTTAAAATAAGAGCTCTGAAGCACAACATCTTTTTAAATATCAAATTTCATTAAGATCTGATCACCCGTTCGTAAGGTACAAATACCTCATTTTTTCTACATTTTTCCGAATTACTCCCTCCCCCCGACCCCGCCAAAAAGGGAGGATCTAGTCCGGCTATGTCAGTCACGTATCTTGGACATATTTTATTCCTCCCACCAAATTTCATCCTAATCACTCCGCTTTAAATGTTTTCCAAAATTTCCACCACCCCCCCACCAATGACGCTTGATCCGGTCGGGATTTAAAATGAGAGATCTTAGTTACGAGGTCCTTCTGAATATGAAACTTCATTAAGATACGATCACTCCTTCGTAAGTAAAAAATACCTGATTTTTTCTAATTTTTCAGAATTACCCCCCCCCCCACAAAAAAACTCCCCCAAATAGAGCGGATCCGTTCCGGTTATGTCAATCACGTATCTAGGACTTTTGCTTATTTTCCCCACCAAATTTCATCCCAATACCTCCACTCTAAGCGTTTTCCAAGATTTTAGGTTCCCCTCAACTCCTCCATATGTCACCGGATCTAGAGCAAATCTGTTCCGGTTATGTCAGTCACGTATCTTGGACTTGTTTTTATTCTTCCCACCAAGTTTCATCCTGATCTCTTTGCTTTAAGTTTTTTCCAAGATTTCCGGTTCCCCCCAACTCCCCCCCTTAGTGACTCTAGATCCGGGTGGGATTTAAATTAATTATGATTAAATTTTTATTTATCCATGTGTGGTGAGCCAAAATCAAAACATGCATTAATTCAAAAAGAGCTAAGAGCTCATATGGCACTTGCGAAAAGGTCAGAAGAGCCAATAGCTCATGTGGCATGAGCTCTAGAAAAATTCTAAGAATCAATAGATTAATTTAAAAGGAAAATCAGAGGCTTAGTGTCGGTTGAGATTTAAAATAAGAACTCTGAGACACGAGGTCCTTCTAAATATCAAAATTCATTAAGATCTAATCACCCACTCGTAAGTTACAAAAACTTCACTTTTTCTAATTTTTCCTCTCCCTTTAGCCCCCAGATGGTCAAATCAGGGAAAACGGCTTTATCAGATTAATTTGTGCAGGTCCCTGACACGCCTACCAATTTTCATCGTCCTAGCACGCCCAGAAGCACCAAACTCGCTAAAGCACTGCCCCCCTAACTCCCCCAAAGAGAGCGGATCCAGTCCGGTTACGTCAATCACGTATCTACGACATTTGCTTACTCACCCCCCAAGTTTCATCCCGATCTATCCGGTTCCCCCCCCCAATGACACTGAATCCGGTCGGGATTTAAAATAAGAGATCTGGGTTACGAGGTCCTTCTAAATATAAAATTTCATTAAGATCCGATCACTCTTTCGTAAGTTAAAAATACCCCATTTTTTCTAATTTTTCAGAATTAACCCTCCCCCCCCTGATTTCCTCAAAGAGAGTGAATCCATTCTAGTTATATCAATTACGTATTTAGGACTTGTGCTTATTTTTCCCACCAAGTTTCATCCCGATTCCTCCACTCTAAGCGTTTTCCAAGATTCTATGTTTCCCCCTCCAACTCCCCCCCAATGTCACCGGATCTGGTTGGGATTTAAAATAAGAGCTCTGAGACACGATATTTTTCTAAATATAAAATTTTCATTAAAATCCGATTACCCGTTTATAAGTAAAAATCACATATTTTTTCTAATTTTTCCGAATTAACCGTGCCCCCACTCCCTCCCCCCCCCCTTTGATGGTCGAATCGGGGAAACGAGTATTTCTAATTTAATAAGGTCCGGTCTTTGATACGCCTGCCAAATTTCATTGTCCTCGCTTATCTGGAAGTGCCCAAACTAGCAAAACCGGGACAGACCGACAGAAATCGCGATCGTTTTATGTCACTTGGTAAATACCAAGTGCCATAAAAATTGTAGAAGGGGAAGGACGGGAAAGATTTTTTGTACATTCTTTTTATGAAGTTCAAAAGCATTTTTTTTTTTCAAAATCTAAAGAGTATGGTTGAGCCCTTGTCTCAAGCATGTACGCAGGAATTTTTTTTTTGGGGGGGGGGCAAAACCTTCGAAAAAGCAGATATAAAGTAGCACTTTTTTTCATTTAGTAATGCAAAAAGCACGTGTATCGGAAAATACAGATTAACTTTAATCTGTAGTATTGTAGCGGATGGGGGGAAGAAGACAGAAGCCTCAAAAGTACGTTTTAGGCTCAGGTTATGTTCATAGCGATTTAGAACCAGTGATTAATCTATTATATCCTACTGAAAGGGAAATTTTGGGGTTAACAGTGCAATATGGGTGCTGTAGGGGGTAGTTCTTCAATTGCAAAAACGTAGATTTTAATGAAAAATGATAGTTTCCAAAATTGATCCATTAAAAGCTGTACTTTATCCTGAAAAGGGGGGATAAATGCCCTAATATCAACGATAGTTCTATTTTGCTTTGGAAAGCAAACTCTCTTTACAAAAAAAAAGTACAATTGCTAATTACTTCAAAGAGGGTAAAAAGTTAGACAGAAAATGGGTTAATAATTGGGCAGTGACTTGACCGGATAATTGCATGCTGTAAAATCCCCCAAAAAAGGCTTCACACATGTATCTAGATTCTTATTAAATGTCATACTTTTGCCAGAAATCCCAAGAAACCATGGGGAAATTAAACATTTCACAAAATTCCGGGGGAGGGCAAAGCCCCCCCCCCCTGCGTACGTGCCTGCCCGAGATGAAACTAATAGACTTGACCCTGTATTATAGTAATATAATCATTCTGTTATGACCTGGATCTATCAAGCATCTCAGGATAAAAATACGCCATAAAATCTGGTATGTACGCACGAATTTCAAAAGATAAAATTAAAAATGAGACGGGTCATTTGGAAAACTTCGAAAAAAATTTCACCTCCTAAGGAAAGTGAGAGAAGGGGTTGGCATGGGCCTAAATTCCTTTCCCTTTCCGCTTGAAGGTGCACATTTGATTGAAATTCAGAATATGTTTTTAAACTTAATGTGTCCTTGTTTGAATTTATTTTTTGGCATTTGTGGTTTGACAAAAATATTGATTTACTATTTTTCATTAACTGACAGTTTTTCGGGATCCTTTTTGCGATCTTTTTTTTCAAAATTCAGGTATTTTGAATTAAAAATCGGACTGTTTCAATTTTTCTGTTAAACTTGAAAAAACCTTAAATATTTAACTATATTGGAGAATTTTGGTAACGCAACCCTTTGATACTATGCATACGATGTAAGAAATCTGATTTAACTATTGAATTTACTTTAAGAAGTTTCGTTAACAAACATTTTCTAAGCAATAAATCATAAAATGTTCATAGACTTCCCGTACCCCTTCCCCCAAACACACACGAATACGAAAATACATTACCTTCAGGCGGCTTGGTGCTGTGATGACCTATCAGTAGTAGCAGAATTAGTGGCATATCATAATAGAGGCAAAATGTTGACTTAGTGAAAGACCCATTTATTTTCCACTTATTGTTTTTTATTTTATATTACCAGGCCCATGGTCGTCAAGAGTTAAGGGACAGCTCATTCACCCCAAGATGCTGGGACGCTAATGCCTTTTTTAGGTCGCAAAAACGATCGGAATTCAGCACACCGCCCTTTGTGCCCCCAGGCACCAGCAGGATCCAATAGGACTTCTTGTAAAAATCTTGATAACAACATTAACAAATAGTTAATAGATACAGAAAAAACCCTGCGTAGAAATGGCTAACGTTAGCGAAGAGTACTCTGAAAAGTATATACAGTGCTGCATATATAAAAGCATAGTATACTGTATATATTTCAGGAAAGTATAAATAAAAGTATATATTTTTGGAAAAAAAAAGCATATATGAGCCGTAATTATACATAACTCAAAAACAAATCAAACTAACAAAAAAAAAACAGCAACGAATATTCACACAAAAACTGAAATCTAATGGTTTAGCAAGAGATCACTTCCGTTTTAACCCAGGGTAACTTAACGTAAGAATGTATGGAGGCGATGGGTCATTGTGGCCTAAGCCTTGACTCATCTTAGTGAGTCCATACAAATAAACAATGACAATAATAACTTAACAGCGTATCAATGGTCTTTGAATTGTCTATAAAGTAATCCACCAATCAGAATCTAGTTTAAATCCGCAAAGGATCTAAAAGACTAGCATAACTCATGTCTAAAACAGGCCATTTGACAACACAATTCAGGTATTGTCACTATAAAAGGCTAATAAAAGCCGTCCATTTTCCCTCTCATACCACAAATTCCATCTAAGTCAACTTTATTGAGATCATTTTACTAGAATAATCGTCAAGATGATAGTTGCCTGGTTGCCAAAGACGCACTGGAATTTTACCAATATTTTCTATGTTCATCGGATGGAAATAATTTCTTATTTCCGATAAATTGTCCCTATTCTTGGATGAGAAGTCCTCTTGATGACCTCTTACAGGACAACTCTGACGTATAAAGGTCAGTTTTAAATTTGGGAGATCTTCTTTTGATGTGCTTCGTGTTGCTCCAAGTGAGACAGGAGTTACATTTGCCACCTTTTCAGCATCAGCAGATGTCTTTGAGGGTACATTATGATAAATAACTTGATATTTTTGAATTTCTTTCTGTTTAAATAATAAAAAGAAGAAAAAAACGCCGTGGAACACCCTGACGCATTCAAAACCAAACACCAGTTGTGTAAGATTGTTGCTACAACTACTGCTATTGGTCACGACTTTCAAAATAGACACGCGACTGAATTGAGACACATAATTTTAAATTATAGTTAGAGCAGAAATATTCTCAAGCCGATAAAAAAAATAATCAAGCAACGAAGCGCACGATTTGGCTAAGTGGACATCGTTCATCGAGATGCCATATAAAATAATAGATATTTTTTTAGCTCATCCTTTGCTTCCAAACATAATTAAAACACATAGAAATCCTGTATAGTGTATACGTATATGCTATAAACTATATACCTCCCGTCCTGTATACTTATGCGGTCATATATTTATGATAAGGAGTTTTAAAACTTATTTTCTACTATCTTTCTACTCGCCCAAAATAAATTGAATTCAATTTAGCAGTTCTTCATGCTGGCACGAAATTTAAAAATACCCTAGAAAATATAGGCCCCAAGCACCTTGTACCCAGCAGATATACAAACCAAGAATTAATCAATATGCTAAAGATTTTAAAATTGTTTATTTGTATGTCTAAGTGGTACAATTATTAGTTTCGGAATTTAGAGATACTAGTTCCTAACCAGAAGAGCGAAAGGGGGAATATTAAAAAAAAAGTACTATTTCCTTACTTTCAAAAGTCTTCTAAAGATTCTACAAGATAGATCCAGATTTTCAACCGTCATATTTTGTAACACGCATATTCTAAGATTCTTTCTTAAGTGCAAATGATTTAATAAGAAGTAACCTATGTAATAGAATATTTAAATATAATATAAGATGCAACAAAAAATCTTGAAATAGGAACTAAACGATTTTCATTTTGGGAACTAATCAACTTGTTTTGGGGTGGGATTTTCTCTCTATCTTCAAATCTCGCACCTTGTTTCCGCCTTTTCCCCCTCTTGTATTTGTAATAGTGTAGTATTTACTGATAAAGGAACTCTAGATGTTACCCTCAGGTTAATTACTGATGTTCTCTATTGAGGTAATTTATTGTTCAATACACCATCATTATTTATCAATAAATTTACACAATTGAGCTCCTAAAGAAACTTCATAAAAGTACGACGATAAACTTATTAGACAAGCCTCCATATTTATTGATAATTAACCAATCTCATGCAATAGGGTCAACAAATTTTGTGTGCACTATATTATGCTGTATAATGCTTTATGCTTATTATGCTTTATTATTGCTTTTTATGTTTTACTATGCTTTATTTTTTTATTATTTTTTTTAATTTTTTATTTTTTTTAATCAATTTTAATTTAATAATATTTTAGAATTAATACTTTATTATTATATGCTTTATAAATGCACCATTTGAGGTAATGGCGCTGAAATCCCTTCTCAAAAAATTTTCTAGTACCAAAAGGGTGTATTTTCTCTGACCAGGCTGAAGAATGAATGAACTTTATTACCCGTAAAAGTATAAAAAACACAAAGTACGGAGTATTACAAATAAACAAAAACAAAACGATAAGCAGCAAGAAAAAAAATTAAACTAACAAAAGACAACATGTACTAATTAACCAGTATCAATATGGAAAAAAGGCTGCAGAGGGTCGTAAACATGAATAAAGTTGATAGTCTTTTTACATAAGTCATCACTAGAAGACCGAATCCTAGAAGGCACATCTATTAAACCAAATCGAGCAATTATTTTTCTGTTTCGGTGCCATCTAGGAAGCCGGAGGAGGAATTTCCACCTGACCAGGCTGAAGAATGTATATGTAACTTGCTAATAAAAATGGGAAGATATAGACTTTGCACTAAATCTCTCTGATTTAAGGCTTTGTACTTCTAACCTCCATTTTTTTTCATGTATGGATTCAAAAAATCTATACATAGTGGAAGATAGATTATAGAACTCTTTATGATGTGGTACTTTAAATGATCATCCTAAACAATTATAATTTGTTTAGTTTGTGTGGCTAAAATAATCCTAATAGACTGGAGGATCTTGCCATACCTTGCATATCTTGGATAAAAGATCCAAATAAATGAAAAAAAAAAAAATAAAAGCCAACACCTATTTTCTCAGAAATCTTGAAATACAATATTTAACTTCTCGAGTTTAGAGCAGAAGATAGATTCAGGGAGATTGGTGCAGGAGTTTATGAAGCTTATTTGCTGGCATTTCAAAATATTGGTTGACATTTCTCGCTAAACCGAGAAAGCCGTGGATAAATGATGAAATTTTGAGTTTAATAAGACAAAGAAATAAGTTGTATTGTCAATATCTTGATAATCCATCTGAAATGATTTTAAATGAGTTTAAAGAGTTGAGAAATTATGTAAATAATTCAAAAAGAAATGCAAAGAATGAGTATTATTTAAACCGTTTGAAGATTAAGGAAGGTAATATAAAAGATACTTGGGGAATTGTCCGTGAAGTGATAGGATGTGAAAAAAAAGATATGTGTATAACTAATTTAAAAACTAGTAATAGAATTATTCATGATAAATTGGAAATAGCAAATTACATGGGTGATTATTTTTCGAAAATTGGTAGTGTTATACAGAATGAAGTGTCTAGAGGTAGTTGTGCCGTCAAAATTAAGGTAAATCCTTCAAGCATGCAGAATGGGTTTGAATTTGTACCATGTAATGTAGAAGAAGTTGAAAAAATTGTTTGTAGCCTTAAATCAAATTCTTCTGGTGTAGATGGATTGAACCTAAAGGCTTTTAATTATGTGTCGGTGTATCTTTTACCGGTACTGGTTCATTTAATTAATCTCTCAATGGTTAAAGGGCATTTCCCGTCGGAACTGAAACAATCTAAAATCATACCTTTACATAAAGGTGGGGACCCCTCAGAACCCTGTAATTGGCGACCAATTTCCATTTTACCTTTATTTAGTAAAATTTATGAAAAAGTTATTTATAAACGATTGTATGATTTTTTGGATTCGAAGAAAATTTTGTATAATGGACAGTTTGGTTTCAGAAGTAAACATTCCACTAGTCATGCAGTACACCATCTTTTAAGTTTTGTTGATAATGCATTTGAAAATAATATGATTCCTTTAACTGTTTTTGTAGATTTCCGTAAGGCTTTTGACACTGTTGATTTTAATACTCTTCTTAGTAGACTAAGTGGTCTTGGGTTAGGTAGTACTTGTGTAAAGTGGTTTTCATCGTATTTGCATGGCCGGACTATCAAAGTTGCTTTATCAGATATATCAAGCAGAGAGTTCGGTGTTAAGTGTGGAGTGCCTCAAGGTTCCGTGCTGGGACCTCTACTTTATCTTATTTATGTTAATTCGTTGGCTTCACATGTTGGAGTTGAAGCGCTGACCTCTTTCGCGGACGACACTGCGATAACAGTAATTGGTAGTTGTTTGGTGCAGGTTGCACATAAGGCTAATTTGGCACTTGAACGTTTGCGCAGTTTTACAATAGGTAGTTCCCTAGCAGTTAATGCATCTAAAACAAATTACATTATATTTAGTAGAACAGGTAGGTTACTTAATGATAATAATAACATTTTTTTTGGACATTTACCCATTAAACAAGTTTTTGAAATTAGGTATTTGGGGTTTTATTTAGATAATAATATTAGTTGGAAAAAGCATTGCAGTGTTATTGGTGCTAAAATGGCTAGGGGTCTAGGAATTTTGAGGCGTGTAAAAAAAACTTTTCCGTTCAAGATTTTAAAAATCATTTATTTTTCCCTTGTTCATCCTTATATAGACTATGGTTGTGTTCATTGGGCTAGTAATTTCTTCTCTAATTATAAAAGGATCCAGATTTTGCAAAATAAAAGCATTCGATTGATTGCGGACATAAAAGAGCAGGTTGAATCCAAAACTACTGCTAGCTTTTCCCGGTGTAATGTTTTAAATGTTGGTCAGATTCGTGACTACCAGGCATCAATTTTTGTGTTCCAGAGCATGAAACATATATGCCCTGAGTATTTTCATGATTATTTTTCCATGAATCAGGAGTACCATAATTATGATACAAGAAATTCACAACTTTTAAGCCATGAACAAAGAAAAACAGTTCGATCATCATATGTGGTTCGGAATCTGGGGCCTTCTGTTTGGAATAGTTTGCCGGCTGGCATCAGGGAGTCTGTCACTTTATATGGGTTTAAAAATAAATTGAAAATGTTTTATTTAAGTAATAGGTTTTGAAGGGCAGAAGGTTTTTGATGTCTTTTTTTTTTTTTTTTTGCAGTTTATTGATGTGGGGTGGGGACTGAATACCGGTAAATGATATTTAATATGATTATTTTGTTGTATTTTGTTCATGTGTATGTGTTGTTATTTTTTATATATAAGATAGGCTAGGTGGTTAATCATGAGATGTTATGTTTAGATATTTATTTATAAGATGTAAATCATAATATGAAATTGCAGCACAAGTCCTTAGGACTTTCTTTTTGCTGCAACAATTTATTAGTGTTGTCATTTTTTTATTTATGTTTGTATTGTGGATAAAATAAAACTTACCTACCTACCTACCTACCTACATGGAAAACCCCGACAAATAGTCTTCAGATTGAATGCATTGGTGTCGTTTTCTAAACTTGGAAACGAATTGTTTCCTTACATTTTCGAAATTAGAGCATTGAGATGGATGCTAACATCAACTTAAAAATATACCCAAACTTGCATTAAGTGAACATTCACAAGAAAAACAAAACCATAGCCAAACATGGAATGAGAAATAAAATGACGAAACAGAAATTGCAACAAATAGGTTATACTAGCTTGGGGAGTTGGGGGGGGGGATTTCCAGGGCTTTGGCGAGTTTGGTACTTCTGGACGCGCTATGACAGTGAAAATTGGAAGGGATGTCAGGGACCTCCGCAAATTGACTAGATAAAGTCGTTTTCCCTAATTCGACCATCTGGGGGGCTGAAGGGAGAGGAAAAATTAGAAAAATGAGGTATTTTCAAGGTACGACTGGGTGATCGGATCTTAATGAATTTATTAATTATGATTTTTTTAAATGACTTTTTTTTAAATGAGGTATTTTTAAAGTACGAATGGGTGACTGGATCTTAATGAATTTTGATATTTTGAAGGACCTTGTGTCTCAGAGCTCTTATTTTAAATCCTGACCGGTATTAACCCTCTGATTTTCTTTTTAAATCAATCTATTGATTCTTAGAATTTTGCTAGAGCTCAAGCCATGCGAGATCTACTGAAGAAATCTGAGCAAATTTCAGATAAATAAGAAGCAACCAAATCAGTAACCCTGTCATCACAGAGTGAATCAAAAGAAAAATGGCTGAAGAGTCTTGACTGAAAAGCCCACATCTGCCAAAGAAGGAAATTTCAAATATGCAAAAATTTTCGACTTTCAATTTAGGCATCAAAAGTCAGCTTTAAATTCAGAGCCATAACGGTTATTTGTTTGGTCAACCACTTTGACCAAACTTTGGTCATCCAATTTGTTTGGTTGTTATAATGACCATAACGGTCATTTGACTAAATGACAGCTGTTGTTCTCTGACTGAGATATAACAGTGACAATCAGTTATCATCTCTAACAAAAAAAAAACTCTTGGTCGATTTTGTCAGGTCATCTATAAAGTGATCCATACTCAGCTGCTGTTCATATTATCTTATATCTTTGAAGTGTGTTTTTATCTTTTTTATCTGGGTTTGTTATTTTCAAAAACATTTGAAAATAAAGCTTATATGGCATGGAATATATATTTCAATACATTAGGAAATAAAAGTAGTTTTTACAAAAAGTAAAAAGAATTTTTTCTTAATAAAGCTTCCAATAGTGTCTCCTCATTCATGCCCAAACGGTCAAATAAGATAACACAGAACTCTTTGGTAGAACTTTTCACAAAAGTTTGTTGGTTCTGTTTTGAAAAAATTAATAAAGCAAAAATAGCAATAATGTTAAAAATTAATTTAAAGTTATTTTCAAAGAGTGTAGTAATATACCATTTTAATCAGACTGCCAGTCAAGGAGCAAACTAAGGAGGGAAATTGTCCCCTCCCAAACTAAGGGAAATTTGTCCCCTCCAACAAGGAGGGAACAAACTAAGGATCCCAAATGTTTGTGGCTTGAGACAAAACAAATTTTAATTTGAACTAATAAATCAAAATGTTCAACATTTCATACATGTTGTCATTTGAACTTTGAAATACACAATGATAAAATAAATACTTGTTTCAGAAAATGCATACATTTCAAAGGTATTAGAACAAGCCTGGATCAAGATAATAGATAGACAAGACAGACATTTAGATTCAAAGATAACAAGACATACCTATGGTTTAAACAATTTCTTTGCATAAAATAAGTAAAAATATAAAACACAAGTTATAGATAATCTTTCAGCATATTCTTTTAAAGAAAATTATAGATGGTTCTTTGTTTCAGAAAATTGGTCAGAATTAATTACATGTCAATGCTATTTTCTTGCATTTTTTTTTCAAATCCAAAGCCACCCTATATTAACAAAAGAGAAAATGTATTTATTAAAAGAAACCTGATTGGAAGTGGTAGCATATTGAATTTGCATTGTTGTATATTATGAAATATGAAATGATTTCTTAACATGTTTCTTTCTCAACAGCCCCAAATGTGCACTAATACTGGGTTTCATGATAAAATATAGCTTATAGAAGCAATAAAAGCACTAATCACAAAAGTCAAAGGTAAAAAAAAGCTTTCTAATCCAAAAACTGCCCTTATTTCCATTGTTATCATCAATTTTTAAACATAAGATACTAATAATAACTGAGTTTGGCCAATATCCTTCAAATTTACATGAGCCCTCTCAATATCTTGTAGGCTAGGCCTAGCAATTGATAAAAGGAAAGTTAAGACTGAAGTTTTATGACAATCTAAGATAATGCCTCCAATACTTAAGAACTGCCCATTTGGAAAATTTTTCTTTGTTCATATAATTGACTTATGAATAGAATGAGCATACCAATTGATGCCTTTTTTAAAACTATTCACAATTATAAAAATCACTTCTATTGCCAATTCAAATTTAAGCCCTTTTTGAGCTCTTTAAACCTAATCTAACCTGAATTTGATGACATTTTTCATATCTGTAAATTTAAATACTGCTTTGGATTGGAATTTCATGGGATATTTATCTAATTTACTGCCACCTTCTACTGTTGGCTTTCATATTTTATATATTTTATAGAAAACCCATATTTTAATTGAACATTCAGCATCAAGGAAGAAGAAAACAGCATAATATTGTAAAATTTATTTATCCAACTTAATCATGGAAAATCAGTGCTTGGGGATTATATAACATTAAAAAAAAATTGGATGTATAATGAAACAGTAAATTTGAGACCAATGTTTTAAACCTTTTTTTATACCCAAAATCTAGAAGTATTTTAGTAATTTTCAAGACATCAAAAAGTACTGAAATTTGAATTTGAAATAGAAGCAATTATTATATTTGTACAGAAAATGAAAAAAAACTTGTAGCGTCATTTTCACTTTATTACTAAGTGAACAATATGAACAACAAAAAATTTACTGCCCATTCTTGGAAATGTTTATATTAACAGACTATTCAGGTAGATAAGAAACAAACTTGCCTCTTGTCAGAATTGCATCCTGAATTTAAATTAAATATTCATTTGCATCAGAAATGAACTTTAGGCGCGAAGTTTAAAAATATAGAACGTGTTTGAAATAGAGAAACAGGGTCCTGTGGTGGCGTAGTGGATTTGACCTTAGCTTGGTAATACGGGACCCAGAGATCGAATCACGCTGCAGGAATTCACTGCAGGGCCGACGCAGGGACCTTAGTAGTCAAGAAGCGTCGTTAATTCTTAAATAATAATAATAATAGAGAAACAGGGTGATTTAAGAGTGGAAGTTAGACTTTTAAGTACAAAAAATAGTAAAGAGAAGATTAATCTCTCTCCAGATCTGGGGATAGTTGTACCTGTGATTATGCACCACAATGTGGTTGGTTATCAACAACATGGACAACTTATATTTGTGACATCTCCCATTACCAATCAAGGACAACCTGTGATTTTCCAGGATATGCAAGTGAACCCACCTGCAAGTGTTTCTAGCTGCCAGGGACAAGGTCATTTCAGTCCAGTGTCAGAAGGAAGAACAAATATCAGCCATTTCCCAATTGTGACAAACTATTTAGTGTCTACTTCAAATAGATTTCAATCCTTTTAAGAATGGAATGAGGGCTTTCCTCCTCTACCATCAAGCGAAAATAGTGAAAAAGAAATGAGAGCAGTGAACCCACTAGAAGCTGAAGATGTTATCAGTGAGGCAAACACTGACAATCCTACAAAACCTGGAATGAAAAGAAGAGATGTTTTACCAGTGTCTGAGTACCTGAATCAACCTCAAAACAGAAATTTGAAGTGGAAGCTTAATGAAGTACAAAGTAGCATATATCAGAATCCTACCATGTTGAGCAAGAAAAGTGTTGAGATGCCATATAGTGATCTTTTATCCATTTCTGTGGAAGCTCAAGCAACTGAGGATAACCAAAAGTTCCCAGATGATTTCACAATTGCTAAGTTTTTGAGCTCTATTTTTGGAAAGGAAAAGTTTAAATTTGAAGTTAATAAGACAAGAGGAAGACTTTTAATCCATACACAAAAAAAGGAGATAGCTGCTAAACTATGTGCAATAAGTCAAATAGCAGAAACTAAAGTTAAAGTGAATAAACGGGAAAGCCTGACTCAAGGCATTGTGGAAGGTGTTCCTCTACACCTCTCAAATAAGGACATTCTAGCAAGTATAAGGTCAAACATTGAAGTTTTATCAGTTGTCAGACAGAAAAGATTTAACAAAGAATTGAAAAAATTAGAGGACAGCCTTGCAGTTTTAGTTATGTTTAAATCAAATCTTCTTCCCTCTAGCATATGGTTCTGTGGAAGGAATAGGGAACTTCATACTTATAACAGAAGAGTGATCCAATGTTTTAAGTGCCAAAAATATGGTCATATCCAAAAGGACTGCCATGCCAACCAACCAATTTACCTGCGACAGTCATCAGGAGAATATCATCTTAAGAATAACCAAGTCACTACCAACAAAGACATGTATAAATGTGCCAATTGTCTTGGAAACCATTCTTCAACTTCACCGCCCTGTCAAATTAGAGTGAAAAATAAAGAGATTCTGAATGTGGCTGAAAAATATCAAGTTAGCTCTAAAAGAGCTCAAGTTACGTACAGAAGTTATGCCAAAGCAGTTCATAATAGTGCAGTAAAACCTGAAAGGCTGTCCCATTGTCTGTGCATATAAATAGATTGTCAGGTTTACCGACTCTTGAACATGCAACATATAATGGTCCATGGGAAAACAATCCGTATTCAGATCTATACCTCATGATTCTAATGATTGCCCTCGAGCTTTGTTGATGGTGATTGCTAATCGACCATTCCCTGTGTCGCCGTCGTCATTTATATATCCCCCTGTGCCCCCCGGCGTCCCCGTTGTAGTTGTGTCCCTGTGTCCCGGTCGTCATTTATATTCCCTGTGTCCCGGTCGTCATTTGTGTCCCGGTGTCCCAGTCTGTGATTTCTCTTTGAGTGTCCCTGGCGTCATTTATATTCCTTGTGTCCCAGTCGTCATTTGTGTCCCGGTGTCCCGGTCTGTATATACATTCGTTTTTGAATTGGTCTTTTTTTTAGTTTTAGTTTTTTACCTTTTTTTTAGTTTTTTTAGTTATACCTCATGATTCTAATGATTGCCCTTGAGCTTTGTTGATGGTGATTGCTAATCGAACATTCCCTGTGTCCCCGTCGTCATTTATATATCCCCCTGTGCCCCCCGGCGTCCCCGTTGTAGTTGTGTCCCAGTGTCCCGGTCGTCATTTATATTCCCTGTGTCCCGGTCGTCATTTGTATCCCGGTGTCCCGGTCTGTATATACATTCGTTTTTGAAATGGTATATGATGAAATAAAATTTTGTATTTTTCCCCTTTTTTTCTTTTTAGTTTTTTTTTGGTTTTTACTTTTATTTTTAGTTTTTTTAGTTTTTTTCTTTTTTCTTTTTAGTTTTTTTTTTATTTTTTTTAGTTTTAGTTTTCTCCTTTTGTTTTTCATTTTTTTTTCCTTTTTTTCTTTTTTTTTCTTTTTTAGATTTTTTAGTTTTTTAGCTTTTTTAGTTTTTTTTTATAAGTTTTTAGTTTTTTTTCTTTTTAGTTTTTTTGAAGTTTTTACCTTTTTTTAGTTTTTTTAGTTTCTTTTTACTTTTTTTTAAGTTTCTTTTATATCCTGGTCGTCATTTATACTCCCTGTGTCCCGGTCGTCATTTGTGTCCCGGTGCTTTGTTGATGGTGATTGCTAATCGAACATTCCTTGAGTCCCGGTCGCTTTCTCTTTGGGTGTCCCGGTCGTCATTTATATTCCCTATGTGCCGGTCTGTAATTTCGTCAGTCGAAAACATGACGTCAGTCAACACACAAACATGACGTCACCCGACAGACAGACCCACACATCCACAGACAACTTAGTTTTATATATCTATCTATCTATATATATAAAAATAAGTTGTCTGTCTGTGTGTCTGTCTGTGGATCAGGTGACGTCATGTTTCTGTGTTGACTGACGTCATGAAATTAGTTGTCGTCATTTTTGCTTTGACGGTGACGTCGTTCAAGATATTTAAGACATATGTTCACATAGAAATCTATTAATGTTTAAGTTTACAATGACTGATGAACTTATGGCAACCTACAATGGCAAAAGCCGATGAAGATGCTCAAAGAGTCTATGCCAAAAAACTTGCTGCTGATAGAGAAAGTCAGAAAAGAAAGCGTGCCGAGGAACTACCAGAGCAACGCGAAAGCAGACTTGCTGCTAAAAGAGAAAGTGAAAAAAGAAGGCGTGCCGAGGAATCAAAAGAACAGCATTCTGTCTGTGGATCAGGTGACGTCATGTTTCTGTGTTGACTGACTTATTAGTTGTCGTCATTTTTGCTTTGACGGTGACGTCATTCAAGATATTTAAGACATATGTTCACGTAGAAATCTATTAATGTTTAAGTTTACAATGACTGATGAACTTACCATGGCAAAAGCCGATGAAGATGCTCAAAGAGTCTATGCCAAAAAACTTGCTGCTGATAGAGAAAGTCAGAAAAGAAAGCGTGCCGATGAACTACCAGAGCAACGCGAAAGCAGACTTGCTGCTAAAAGAGAAAGTGAAAAAAGAAGGCGTGCCGAGGAATCAAAAGAACAGCAAGGAAACAGGCTTGAGGCTGATAGAGAAAGAAAGAACAGAAAGCGTGCCGAGGAATCAAAAGAACAGCAAGGAAACAGGCTTGAGGCTGATAGAGAAAGAAAGAACAGAAAGCGTGCCGAGGAACTACCAGAGCAACGCGGAAGCAGACTTGCTGCTAAAAGAGAAAGTGAAAAAAGAAGGCGTGCCGAGGAATTACAAGAACAGCAAGAAATCAGGCTTGCTGCTGATAGAGAAAGTAAGAAAAGAAAGCGTGCCGAGGAATCACAAGAACAGCAAGAAATCAGGCTTGCTGCTGATAGAGAAAGTAAGAAAAGAAAGCGTGCCGAGGAATCAGAGCAACCTGAAAGTTATCACCTGGCATTCAGGTACAACCCAGTCGATGATTATAGCTTGAGTAGATGTGTTCAAATCGGGACAATGTCTAAAATTTGTCCCTATTGCAAGGCCTTGAAATTCAATGGTGAAACAATGGGAATGTGTTGCGCCTCAGGAAAAGTTAAACTTCCTCTATTGGCTGCACCACCAGAGCCATTGAAGACTTTCCTTACTGGAACTACGTCAGAATCTAAGCGTTTTTTGTCAAAAATCAGAAAATACAACTCATGTTTCCAAATGACGTCGTTTGGAGCCCAAATCGAAATCCAGATCAATTTATGTCTACTTTCAAAGTAAAAGGGCAAATTTATCATAGAGCAGGGTCCCTTCTACCATTCTCAGGCGAGAATCATAAATTTTTACAATTGTACTTCATCAGTGATAGAAATTCTGAATTGAATGCACGTTGCAAAATTTTTCCCAACGTTGAAAGGACAATCGTTTCCCAATTGCAACATCTTTTCCACGAAAATAATAATTTAGTGCGTCTGTTCAAAACAGCCATCGATTTTGTATCTATCTATCTATCTATCTATCTATATAAAAACGAGTTGTGTGTATGCATGTTTGTTTGTTTGTAAAAAGAGCGTTTGCATATGATGTCATTATTAGTACATACGGCTTTGTATATGCAGAGACAATGGGAAAGCCAAGAATGTTGTATATTCGCAATACTCCTGCAGACGAAATGAATGCTTGCCTAAAAAATTCTAATTTATGGGCACACGTAAAAATATTAAAATTAACTACAAATATGCGTGTCCGATTGCAAAACGATGACTCTGGTCAAACAGTAGACTCAATTTCAAGACGTATACAACTACCTGCTGATTTCTGTAATTTAGTGACGTCCAAAAATGAATTGATTGAAAAAGTATTTCCGAATATTCTAAAAAATCATAAAAATAATAAATGGCTAAGTGAAAGAGCGATTCTCGCACCCAAAAATATAGACGTCCACGAAATCAACAATATTGTTTTGACCAAGATTCGAGACCAGGCAGTCCTTTACAAGTCAGTCGACACAGTTTTGGAACCAAATGAAGCGGTTAATTATCCATCTGAATTTTTAAATTCCATAGATCCTTCAGGGTTTCCACCACACGTGCTACAACTAAAAATAGGCGTACCAATAATACTTTTAAGAAATATCAACCCACCAAAGCAATGCAATGGCACGCGACTTGCCGTAAAAAAACAATGGAAAACCTAATAGAGGCCACAATCTTGACAGGGCCTTTTGAGGGTGAGGCTGTTCTTATTCCTCGCATTCCCATGATTCCAACGGATCTGCTTTTTCAATTTAAAAGATTGCAATTCCCAATTCGATTAGTATTTGCAATCACCATTAACAAAGCTCAAGGTCAATCATTTGAAAAATGTGGTATAGATCTTAATACTGATTGTTTTTCCCATGGACAATTGTACGTTGCATGTTCGAGGGTCGGTAAACCTGAATATGCATTTATATGCAGCGACAATTGGACAGCGAAGAATGTTGTATATTCGCAAGTTTTACGCAGTTAATTTGTATTGTATCTATCTATCTATCTATCTATATAAAAACGAGTTATGTGGATGCATGTTTGTTTGTTTGTAAAAAGAGCGTTTGCATATGACGTCGTTATTAGTACATACGGCTTTGTATATGCACAGACAATGGGAAAGCCAAGAATGTTGTTTATTCGCAATTTTTACGTAGTTTGAAACACATATATAAATCTATCTATATTCACAGGTGGGACACAGGGACACAACTACAATGGCGCATAACTGATATGGCGCGTAACGACTTACGCGCGCGGGGGGGCTTGGGGGGCGTGAAGCGCCCCACCAACTAGGTGTTGGGGTGGCGCGAAGCGCCACCCCAACAGCTAGTATATATATATATATATATATATATTTTTATTGGGGGAAGGCAAAAGGGGTCTATATCCGAATGGTCAGGGGATATGGACAATATGATGATTTTTTGTCCAAATTATTGGGGGAGGGGACACTGCCCCCCTTGCACCCCCTAAGCGACTCTATATATGCATATACATCAGGGTGTTTTTACACAGAGCCTATATTATTACATAAATAAGGAAAGTGACAGCAATATCAATCCCTAATAAATAGCTAATTAAAACCAGTAGCTTAGTAGGGATTTCCGGTAGTTGTACGTAGCAAATGAGGGAGGGGTCATTACTGACGGAAGGAATAGGTATCAATATCTATTACATCCTCTTCTCCGATCCAATCGTGCCCCAACACGGAAAAAGAATTTATTTATGTTATCCTTCCATCTTTGTGTGGTCTATTGATTAGAAAACAGAACACACATAACACCAGAATGAGTTTCTAAACTTTTTCGGTGATGTAACAGTATATATATATATATATATATATATATATATATATATATATATATATATATATATATATATATATATATATAAATATATACTAGCTGTTGGGGTGGCGCTTCGCGCCACCCCAAAACCTAGTTGGTGGGGCGCTTCGCGCCCCCCCAAGCCCCCCGCGCGCGTAAGTCGTTACGCGCCATTGTAGTTGTGTCCCTGTGTTCCACCTGTGAATATAGATAGATTTATATATGTGTTTCAAACTACGTAAAAATTGCGAATATACAACATTCTTGGCTTTCCCATTGTCTGTGCATATACAAAGCCGTATGTCCTAATAATGACGTCATATGCAAACGCTCTTTTTACAAACAAACAAACATGCATACACGCAACTCGTTTTTATATAGATAGATAGATATATAGATACAATACAAATTAACTGCGTAAAACTTACGAATATACAGCATTCTTCGCTGTCCAATTGTCGCTGCATATAAATAGATTGTCAGGTTTACCGACCCTCGAACATGCAACGTACAATTGTCCATGGGAAAAACAATCAGTATTAAGATCTATACAACATTTTTCTAATGATTGACCTTGAGCTTTGTTAATGGTGATTGCAAATGCTAATTGAATTGGGAATTGCAATCTTGTAAATTGAAAAGGCAGATGTACCGCTAACTGAACAACAGCTGGACTAAGTTCATGTATCAGAAATGAAAGAATTCGCCAAACAGCTTCATTACTGCTTATGTATCTTCCAGCCTGATATTGTACGATTTCGTCGATATCTTTGATTTCGGGCTGCAAGCCAAAAACTGCCATGTCACTGCCTTTGTTGACGTATTTACATATGTATTTGATTGCATTTACGGAGTTACAGTATTCAACGTTTATGTGTGCATTAAATGTTTTTGATAATAATGGGGAATATGGAACAACCCACTGGTTATCTACTTCGATGGTGGTACCGTTACGCTTCTTTATTATTGCTGTTTTACCGTCATCTTCAGTAGATCTTCTTCTATATTGTGGGTAACCATCATTGCCAGTAATTGTGTTGGATACTAAAAGTCGAGGATATTGCTTTGTGCACCTTCCTTTGGCCATGCATGGTGAATTTTCGTTCAGTGCACCGCAAGGTCCATGTATCATATTTTTTACAATAATATCATGTAACCCCTTATCGAAATTTTCATCAGGTATTTCAGCGGAAATCACATCATCAATTTTGTCCGAAGTAATTTTTTTATGTAGCCAGATTAGTATATGTGCATGTGGCAAACCTCGTTTTTGCCATTCCACTGAGTACATCCAGAATCGCACTGACCCAAACACTTCAAAATTTACTATGTAGTTTATCAGTGATTTCAACTTTTGCCGGAAGACACGGGCCGTAATGTCATGTCTATGAACCGCCGATTGTCCTTGAAGTAAAAGCTGCAGTATCTCGTCCCAAGATTGATTACATGTAAATGTAATAAATAAATCTGGACGACCATAGAGACGAACATACGCAATAGCATCTTGAGCATATTCATGTATATGACGGGGACTGCCAGCAAACTGAAACTGATCACCGACCATAACGATTGCCACTTCGTCGATAGTTGGAGTATTGTATCTACGCACATGTTGGCCAGGAGGCGTTTTGTCAGCGGAAATAACAATTTTATGCGTATCAGTAGGCATCAAATCGATGGCTGTTTTGAACAGACGCACTAAATTATTATTTTCGTGGAAAAGATGTTGCAATTGGGAAACGATTGTCCTTTCAACGTTGGGAGAAATTTCGCAACGTGTATTCAATTCAGAATTTCTATCACTGATGAAGTACAATTGTAAAAATTTATGATTCTCGCCTGAGAATGGTAGAAGGGACCCTGCTCTATGATAAATTTGCCCTTTTACTTTAAAAGTAGACATAAATTGATCTGGATTTTCGATTTGGGCTCCAAACGACGTCATTTGGAAACATGAGTTATATTTTCTGATTTGTGACAAAAAACGCTTAGATTCTGACGTAGTTCCAGTAAGGAAAGTCTTCAATGGCTCTGGTGGTGCAGCCAATAGAGGAAGTTTAACTTTTCCTGAGGCGCAACACATTCCCATTGTTTCACCATTGAATTTCAAGGCCTTGCAATAGGGACAAATTTTAGACATAGTCCCGATTTGAACACATCTACTCAAGCTATAATCATCGACTGGGCTATACCTGAATGCCAGGCGATAACTTTCAGGTTGCTCTGATTCCTCGGCACGCTTTCTTTTCTTACTTTCTCTATCAGCAGCAAGCCTGATTTCTTGCTGTTCTTGTGATTCCTCGGCACGCCTTCTTTTTTCACTTTCTCTTTTAGCAGCAAGTCTGGTTTCATGTTGCTCTGGTAGTTCCTCGGCATGCCTTCTTTTTTCACTTTCTCTTTTAGCAGCAAGTCTTGTTTCATGTTGCTCTGGTAGTTCCTTGGCACGCCTTCTTTTTTCACTTTCTCTTTTAGCAGCAAGTCTGGTTTCGCGTTGCTCTGGTAGTTCCTCGGCACGCTTTCTGTTCTTTCTTTCTCTATCAGCCTCAAGCCTGTTTCCTTGCTGTTCTTTTGATTCCTCGGCACGCTTTCTTTTCTTACTTTCTCTATCAGCCTCAAGCCTGTTTCCTTGCTGTTCTTTTGATTCCTCGGCAAGCTTTCTTTTCTTACTTTCTCTATCAGCAGCAAGTTTTTTGGCATAGACTCTTTGAGCATCTTCCTTGGCCATTGTAAGTTCATCAGTCATTTTACAGTTAAACATTAATAGATTTCTATGTGAACGCATGTCTTAAATATCTTTAATGACGTCACCGTCATAACAAAAATGACGACAACTAACTTCATGACGTCAGTCAACACACAAACATGACGTCACCCGACAGACAGACCCACACATCCACAGACAACTTATTTATATATATATATAGATATATATATATATATATATATATATTTAAGACATATATATATATTTAAGACAAAAAGAGAAATCACCAATGCAGCAGCATAAATTTCATTGATTTATATGTGTGTATTATGTTGTCAGTATTGTCATAACTTCTATTTATTATGTTTATTGCGACAGGGTTGAAAGCTTACCGTATTCGGTATTAATAAATAAATAAATAAATAATAAATAAACACATCAAAAAAAAAAAAAAAAAAAAAAACAGAAGGAGAAAAGGAAGACTGTTTTCCTAAATTAGTGATTAATATAGACTGCACTTGAATGAGGCCTTAACCCTATATATATATATATATATATATATATATATATATATATATATATATATATATATATATATATATATATATATATATATATATATATATATATATATATATATATATATATATATATATATATATATATATATATATATATATATATATATATATATATATATATATATATATATGTATATATTGAGTTGTTTTTTTTCAATATTTTCTTTTTCCAAATAATTTTTGTTCTCTGGTGACATTTGTGTTCCTTCCTAAGTGGCTGGCACTCTAGGTTGAGAATCCTTTATCCAAAGGGCACAGGTTTAAATCCTGGCATTAGCAGTTTATTTGGTTTGGGACAAAGGTCAGTGATGTAACTCCGTAAGTTCAGCCAGAATTGGCCCAAACTTAACAGGTTACCTAGAGAAATCTGGGGTCAGTAAGCAGGAAGGGCATGCAAAAGCATAGGATGACTGGCCCCTAGCTTCCTATTGCACATCCTGGCTAAAGGATCACCTGGTTCTTTACTGGGCTTCTGACTTAGCCATAGAAGCTTTTTTTTTAAACCCATTAAATATAAGTACAAAGGAAGAAATGCCAGTAAGGTGGTCTTTCCTTTTCAATGAATTGTTGATGTGCAGACAAGAGTGTAGGTCATAAGAGGTGGCTGGTGAATGTTTTGCAAGGTTTAAAAATTTAGGACAATTGCTCAGGGTGGCAACTGAGCACAAAAGTAAAATTTTGTGAATGGTTTTTCTTTGTGAATGTTATATTTATGTCATGTCAATAATTTTAAAGTTAATCTTCATTGTTTTGTTTTAATTTCCATGGCCCTAGGACTTTAGTGTATTAAAACCTACTTATGTCCATCCATTTTCTTTTAAACAGAGAGGAGTTCTATGTTTCCTAGCTTCAATAAATTTATATGCAATTTTGAGACCAGGGTTATGAAGTAGGTCAAAACTTACAAGTGGAACTATGGTATGACTAATTAATTTGTAAGAAATGTATATCAATTTAAAGATTAAAAAAATTATGTAGAAAACAAACAAGACAAATCAATAAAAGTATCCCTTTACAACCATTTAATTAAGTGTAACAAATGTAGATTATCCCTAAGATTGAAATGAACAAAGCTTCAATTATGAATCTGTTTTCTTTAAACAGACTGAAGGGGCAAACCTCAAAGCTATGACAAATTCAATCTCACTTTCCTTTTCAATAGGAACTTTCTTTGGATTTTTTTCAACCAAGTAAAAACAGTAGGGACATGATCAGGTATAAGTGACCTTCAACTAAGCCTACATACCCAGGGGAAAATTGTGCAGCTATACTAATAATTGGTAAATTTTTTGTTGTTCATATTTTTGATTTACAAATAAAGTGAACATACTCCTTGATGCCTTTTTATGTTTTTTACAAACATAATAAGTGCTTCAAGTGCAAGTTTTTGAGCTCTTAAAAATGACCAAAGGGTAAAATTCTAGTTAATTGACTTCTTGCTATCTCAGAAAGGGTTTATGTTAGGAAAATGAAACTTTCAGGGATGAATCTACAGACTATTTTATCTACAGGTATTTTGAAGCAATTACCTCCACTCCTTCTCTCTCTAGATGGCCCTGACCTTTGATGACCTTTAAAAATATGTATGTTATAAAAGTTAAACCTTGCAAAATAGATCTTCTGCTTAATTAAAGTACAACAAAATTGTTTTCAGCTTCATAACTTTGCTCAATTCCATTTTATAAGGTTTTAAAGATATCCAGTTCCAAAAATTGTGATATGCAAGATATGCAAATACATTTCCTAAATTTTGAAAAAAAAACATTGATATGGCTCAAATTCTACTCAAATAACAGGAATTACATTTTCAGAACTAAAGGCAGAGAAAAGGCACCTAGTAACTGAAAATTAAGGTAAAATGTTGTTTTATCAAAATTTCAATAGGTATAGACCTGTCATTTAGGCAAATTTTTCAGGGTCCTCTAAAGGGAGAAGGAGTGGAGGTGGGTACTTTAAAATATCTTCCCAGGACATACTTTAGCCTGTAGACCTATCCCTGAAAGTTTCATTTTCCTAACCTAAACCCTTTCCAATATAGCAAGAAGTCAATTAACTAGAATTTTACCTGAACAAAGTATACTCAAATAGTTTTTGGGTATAAAAAAGCTTAAAACATTGGTCTCAAACTTACTGTTCCATTATTAATCCATTTTTTACATGTTGCACAATCTATGAGCACTGATTTTCCACAATTAAGTTGGATTAATAAATTTACAATATTATGCTGTATTTCTTCTTTTTTGATGCCAAATTTTCAATTAAGGTACATGTTTTTGGACATTTTTGACAAAATAATGTATGTCTTTCACTGCCAAAATTTGTCAGGTTAAGTAAGGTCAAAAAGTGCTTAAACTTGAACAAAATAAGCAATTATTATATTTGTAAAGACCATACAAAAAGGCATCAAGTGGTATATTCACTTTATTTGTAAATCAAAATATGAAAAACAAAAAAGTCACCCCTAACATGCCTAATTTGCAAATATATAGCCCAAATTATATATTTCTAATGTTTTCTGCCACCTTTTACTTGTTTTTCCAGTTCTTGTTTTGACACAGTTGCCTCAATTAACAGGTACTAGGGTTGAGGGATAGATTGGCAGAATCAATAGAAAACACGTAATTTCAGCTATAGATTTCCATATTAGGAGGGTTGGGGCTAAAGTAGAGCAGGGCTGCATGTAAAATGTGTTAGCTATAATTATTATATAAATTACAAAGAATCATCTTTTTGTAACAGGTTTTCTTCTATAGGTCTACAGGTCCTTCTCTTGGCTTATACCACATCGAGCAGTATATAAACAGAGAAGAATAAGTAGCAAAAAGCTATAGATACATAAGCACATGTTATTTAACAATGACTTCTCTAGTGCTTAACTATGACCCCTTAGTAATATTGACAAGAAATGAGGGTAAAACTGGTGCAAACAGTATTACTGGCTTTCATATAAAGTGAATATACCACTTGATGCCTTTTTTTATGCTCTTTACAAATATAATAATTGCTTCTACCACAAATTCAGATTTAAGCACTTTTTGACCTCTTAAAAATGACCTATATATGGGGTCATTACAAATCTGTAATGGTTTAGAAACAAATTTCGGCTATATATTTGCACATCAGGGGGGCTGGGTGAAAGCATAGCATGTATTATATATGTAAACTAACCATTGCTGTTTTTTTTTTTTTTTTTTCAAATTTTAATGAGAAGAGAAATCACCAGTGCAACAGTACAAACACATAAAAAAATTCCAGCAATGGTTAGTTAACATATTAAATATATTCTATACCTTACCCCCACCCTCCTGATGTGCAAATATATAGGCCTAGCCCAAATTTGTTTCTAAACTATTACAGATTTGTAATGATCCCATATATGTTTAAGAGGTCAAAAAGTGCTTAAATCTGAATTTGCAGTAGAAGCAATTATTATATTTGTAAACATAATAAAAAAAGCATCGAGTGGTATATTCACTGTAGCCTATATGAAAGCCAGTAGGCCTAATACTGTTTGCACCAGTTTTACCCAATGGTAAAACTGGTGCAAACATATACAGGTAACAGAAAAAGTGAAATTTAGTGTAAATGACAATCAGGAACTGAATGACTAAAAAAGGAAAATGACAACCACAATTTGAAATCTTACAATTACACATCTGGCCACACAAATTGTATTAGGCTACCCAGTTCTGAAATAATTGCTGAAGGTGTATTTGCCTGAAAAATTAGAAACAGACCCGAAGTCCCAGCCTCTTCCTTGTCAGACCTTCACATAATATTAAAGCAATAATGTAGGCTATTTTAGACGTGACCAATGTTGTTATTCTCGATTATTACCATTTCAAGTGACACGTGGCCAGACAAGTATTTGTTGCTATCTTTAGGGGTTAAAACCCGATAAGTAAAAATCCCATTGGAAAAGTAAACGAACACGGGGATCCTGTTCTCAAAATGGAAGAAAGCATGAAAACAGAAGAAAGATTGGAAGGACTTTGGAGTTGTTTACCAGAAGAGGTTAGAACTATGATAAATTCTACTTTTGGCTATCTTGGAAAGGGGTTAGGCTAGGAAAATGAAACTTTCAGGCATGGGTCTACAGTGTAAAGTTGGTGTCCCGGGAAGGTATTTTGAAGTAGCCTACCTTGACTATCTCCACTCCTTCTCCCTCTAGAGGGTCCTGATCGTTCATGACATTTATAAATCTGTATTTTATAAAAATGAAACCTTGCATAATATATCTTTTTCTTAAATGATGTGCAACATAATTGTTTTGATCTGTACAACTTTGTTGAATTTATAAAGTTTTAAAGAAATGCAAATAGCCTACATTTCTTAAATTTTTCAAAAAACATTAATATGACTTAAAATTTCACTCAATTAGCAGGAATTGCATTTTCAGAACTGAAGCCCAGAAGAAAAGAAACTGATAACTGAAAATTGAGGTAGAATATTGTTCTTCAAAATTTCAAGGTAAATATATGACTGTCCATATTATGGGCTTACCAACAAAGTGAACATACCACTTGATGCCTTTTTTATGTTCTTTACAAATATAATAATTAGCTCTATTGCAAATTCAAATTGAAGCACTTTATGATCTAACCTAAGCTAAACTAACCTTATTATAAGCAATTTTGTGGTAAATATTTAGTTTTATCACAAGCTGTCTAAAGTGTGTATTACTGCATATAGCAAGATTCTTATGATTGTGTATTGTTTCTTTGTCATGATTAAAGAAGCACATCCATTTTTGGTAAGTTTATAGCAAACAGTATAACTAGATTTTGTATGAAGTGAATATAGTTGCCTTTTTTTATGCTGTTTACAAATATAATTATTGCTTCTAGGCTACCTCAAATTCAGATTTAAGCACCTTTTGAGTTCTTACAAATGATCTAAATATAGGGTATAAAAAAGGCTAAAAATATTTGTTTCAAACTTTACAACATTGATCTCAAACTTACTGTTTCATTATAAATCCATTTCTTTAATGTTATCATTTTTAAGAGCTAAAAAAGTGCTTAAATTTGGATTTGTGGTAGAAGAGAATATTATATTTGTGAAAAACATAAAAAAAGGCATCAAGTGGTATGTTTGCTTTATTGGTAAGTTAGTTTTCTACACTCATTTAGTTAACCAACCACCTAGTTGGGGGGGGCGCTTTGCCCCCCCCCCCAAGCCCCCCTGCGCGCGAAAGTCATTATGCCCCATATTAGTTCCGCGCCATTGTAGTTGTGTCCCTATGTCCCACCTGTGAATCTAGATATATATATATATATATATATATATATATATATATATATATATATATATATATATATATATATATATATATGTTTTTAACTACATAAAACTTGCAAATATACAACATTCTTTGCTGTCCCATTGTCTGTGCATATAAATAGATTGTCAGGTTTACCGACTCTTGAACATGCAACATATAATGGTCCATGGGAAAACAATCCGTATTCAGATCTATACCTCATGATTCTAATGATTGCCCTTGAGCTTTGTTGATGGTGATTGCTAATCAACCATTCCCTGTGTTGCCATTGTCATTTATATATCCCCCTGTGCCCCCTGGCGTCCCCTTTGTAGTTTTGTCCCTGTGTCCTGGTTGTCATTTATATTCCCTGTGTCCTGGTGTCCCAGTCTGTGATTTCTCTTTGAGTGTCCTGGGCGTCATTTATATTCCTTGTGTCCCGGTTGTCATTTATATCCCCCTGTGCCCCCCGGCATCCCCATTGTAGTTGTGTCCTGGTTGTCATTTATATTCCCTGTGTCCCGGTTGTCATTTGTATCCCGGTGTCCCCGTCTGTATATACATTCGTTTTTTAGTTTTGTTTTTCTCCTTTATTTTTCATTTTTTCCTTTTTTCTTTTTTTTCTTTTTTAGTTCTTTTAGCTTTTTTAGTTTTTTTGTTAGTTTTTAGTTTTTTTTTCTTTTTAGTTTTTTTGTAGTTTTTACCTTTTTTAGTTTTTTTTTACTTATGTCCTGGTTGTCATTTATACTCCCTGTGTCCCAGTCGTCATTTGTGTCCTGGTGCTTTGTTGATGGTGATTGCTAATCAAACATTCCTTTTGTCCCGGTTGCTTTCTCTTTGAGTGTTGTCATTTATATTCCCTATGTGCCAGTGTCCCGGTCGTCATTTGTGTCCCAATGTCCCAGTCTGTAATTTTGTCAGTTGAAAACATGACGTCAGTCAACACACAAACATGACGTCACCCGACAGACAGACCCACACACACACAGACAACTTATTTTTATATATATAGATTTGTCATTTTTAAGAACTCAAAAAAATGCTTAAATTTGAATTTGTAGTAGAAGCAATTCTTATATTCATAAAGAACATAAAAAAGGCAAAAAGTGGTATATTCAGTTTATTGGTTAGCCAGTTATATGAACTGTCACAATTTTACCAAAACCTCAAACAAGTTTTAATAAATAAATATAGAATACAGACCTCACCCTGCTGCCTGCAGGGCTCATGGACTAATACAATTTGCTCTATGAGTTATATTACCTGTAAGAAAGCCCACTTAATGCATTTTTAGTTTGCCCCATAGAGGAGGAGGGTCAACCAGAAATGGATGTGCTCATAGAATTAGCATTTATAAGTACTAGAGTATGGAAACTATGCTGCTTTGCAGCATAGTTTCCAGTTTAGACAGCTAGTGATGAAACTAAACATTTACCAATTTTGTCACTGAGAAAATGTAGTATTATTTTGTTGAAAACAATCAAGAAAACAGTGCTGAGAAAATGTAGTATTATTTTGTCAGAGAACAACCAATAACTTATACTTTAATTGACAATTCTTCATTTTTAAGAGCTCAAAAAGTGCTTAAATATGAATTTTGTAATAGAAGCTATTATTTTATTCATAAAGAGCATAAAAAAGGTATTGAGTGGTATATTCACTTTATTGGTAAGTCAATAATATGGACAGTCATATATTTACCAATTTCAGTTGGTATAGCTCTGTCATGTAAACAAATTTCAGGACCCCTAGAGGAAAAAGGAGTAGAGGTTGGTACTTCAAAACACCTTTCCAAAACATACTTTAACCTGTAGACCCATCCCTGAAAGTTTCATTTTCCTAACCTAACCCCTTTCCAAGTTAGACAGAAGTAGCTGAAGTAGAATCAAGTAGAATAGACTCTTAATCTTGGATATTATGTGTATAGGGATAGATAGTTGTGATCAGCTGATGATCATTTGGGTTTGGCTGACTATAATCTTGGAAAACATCTGGTCTTTCAAAAATTGAATCAAGACAAAAGTTAGCTCTACACTCTAGTTTGTATTGATACTGTACTAATTATTGTGTTTCACAGCGCTCGTCTTAGTTTAAGCACATCCAATGTCAACTGTGTCTGTCACTAGGGTATGTTGTTCTAATTGTAAGATCCTTTTTCAAAGATTAGACTATATTTTTGAAGATTTGTTTATAGATTTAAATATGCAGCCAAGATTAGGCTCCTGTGTTGATACAATATTCAAGCTAATCACATACTGAAATTTTTTTTACACCTCTAATTGTAGAACAATCAACTTTCTAGAGGTAATGATTAAGCTATGATTTAGCTAGTAAAGAGAGGATTAGCTGGCTGACTATTGGGTATCTTACCCTTATTAGCTTTTAACCAACTCTTTAACTATTCATCACTATCTAAAAACTAAAGTTACCTTTTGGGGCTTAAAATGGAATTTACCTCAGAAGTAATTTCTATATTTGGAAAAAACATGGAGATCTTCAAGTTGTATGTTCCTTTCATTGTAGATAAATTTTATGGAAAAGTGTATTTTCATCCAACAACTACAAAAGTGAAACCTGAAGAAATTGGTTTTTTGCTCAGATGAGGTATGATAAAAGTATGAAGTTATTCTTCTAAAAGCACACTATTACCAGGTTGCAAAACAAATTCTCCAATCAGGTAGTCGGCCTATAGAATTCCCTTATTAAAGAGTGCACCCTGGGAAAAGAGATCCTCTTCTGCTCAGATGCTCTCTTGAATTAGACAAACAAAAAGGAACAATTTTAATTTGTGATAATTTTGTTCTTATTTTCCTGATGGTGCAATAGCACATATAGCCATACAATATAGGCATATAGTCAATCAAACAAACATAAATGGCATTTTTAGTTTTTAATATACAGCATCTTTGAGTCAATTAGATTATAGTATTTTTCTATTATTATTTGCATTATTGACACTTTTATGATATTGTTTTTTTAACCCAAATTTTAAGTATGATTGATCATGTTAAAATAGATATCTTGAGTCTACACAGAATAATTGGTTTTATGACAAATCAACCAACACAACAAACAACAATCAAATGTTATTAGCACTGCAAATGTCCAAAATGACTTCTTTAGAAAGGAGTATAGATTAAAAATCTGATGGTTTTATATTTCATTGTGAACAATAAGTAAAGTAAACATAATTTTTGTTACAGAAAATGATTGAAAAATAGAGTAACAAAACCATAAATTCTAACATTCTCATAGGTAGAGCTGTTCCTAGGGTTGGTGATGCGCTGGGCAAAATTAATTACAACAACTCCCTCCCAATTTAAATGTATATGAAGAAAGCCAAACCAAGGAGGACAACCCCCTCAGCAGCAGCATTCAGGGCAGCTGACCCAGTTGTCCCCCTACTCATGGAACAGCCCTGCCCATAGGTCCATTTCATTCTGAGCAACAAAGCCCTTTTTAGCTACATTCCCATAGACCTGGCAGTGGTATAATCCCTTAGACCTGTCTCATGACAAAGAACAATAGCACTTCTTAGAAAATTATACAAAGTTGCAATTAATAAAAGAAACAGTAAACAAAGTAAACAGGAATTGAAAATCTGAGTGTTGATTGGAACCATAAAGAATAAATTTCATAAGCTTATAACATAACAAAAACAAACAGATACATCATGATTAGCAAGAAAGATACTCTTAGCAATCCCCTGAAGGGGTACTAAGTAAAGAATACCACTCTTAAGATCATATATATTCTAGTTTGCCTTTTGTAAAGAGGTTTTAACCAAAGCTGTAATATTGTTTGTTGAAACAGGATTGTTTTGCAATATACCCAATGATTTAGCCTTTTTGTCAGATTTCATGTTGCTACCAAACATCCCAATGATGCTATCAACTAGCCCAAGAACTAAGAATAATAGATTGACAATGATTTCTCAGGATACACCTACAACCCTTGATTTATTCTTCAGTTTCCTTCTCCTTAATTAACTTCATTCCAAAAAAAGTAAGAAAGTTCTACCAAATATAGATTTTGACAAACATTGCTACTAGCAAATCTAGTTATATTGATTCATAGTATTTGCTTTTTTTTCAGAAAGTTTAAATTTAGAAGAAAACACCATCAAATTGTGAAAACCTACCACAACAACAAAAAATATAAAATACTAATATTATTCTTGAAATTGCTTCACATTGCTTTACCCCATACCCCCCTCCCCCTCCTATTGATGAAATACATAGCCAAAACTATATATTCCTCATGTGTTTTTCACTTTTTTCTCATTGGCAAAGAAGTAATATAATGGAAATCAAGCAACAGAAAATCCCTTTAAAGCCATTACTGCAATGTTTGTATTAACAAGGTTTATGCACCCAGGCTACCTATATAAAGCAACAAATAAGCACAGCACAAGCATTAGGTAAGCAAAGCATGGTATAGGCACAGCAGGGATCAAGCACAAGCATAGTGGAATGTTATATCTTTCTTTTGTCATTTAAGCTGCAAGCACCTCTTCTTACATCAACACTCACTCCTACTGATCCACTATGAACAGGCTTACACACTGTAATAACTACCTTCAGAAAGGTGCATGTAAGAAGGCGCTAGGCTTGCTTCTTACATATTCATTAACTAGTTCACTTCTTCTTCCTCCCATACTGTCTCTATTTACAGGTTGAGCCTTTTAGATGAGTTGACAGCTCTTCCAGACCTAGTTTGGATTGGTTGATGTAAACTGATAGTGGTGGTACTGGAGCTGATACTAGGCCTCACCACCATATGTCTATCTGGCATCCCAGAACCTCCAGTGGGTGTTATTTCCACGTGGGGTGCAGCTGGTAGCAATAGTGTGAAAGGTGAGGGTGGGCTGTAACATTTGTTCTGTGACTCTGCTGGGGATGTGCAATCTCTGACAGTGAGTATATTGGGCAATTGCTGGTTTGGCAAGACTGATGCAGCCCTGCTTTGTTGATATTCAGGACAGCATTGTGGAAGGTCTGATAGCTGCTTCCTATTCCTTCTTATCACCAACCCATACTCTGTTTCCACAATATATGATTGCAGCAGCTCTGAACAGGCAATGATTGTTGCTGGACTCCAGATGCTTTGTGGGGATGCTTGAACATGTATTGAATCACCTACTGCAAGTGGAGACAGGGTTTTAGCTGATCTGTCATACTGAGACTTCTGCTGCTGCTGCCTCTCTGCACGGGAGTTCAGAAATTCTTTTTCTGGGACTACTTTCTTTTGTAGATGGTTGGTTGTGCGTGGTAGGATCGATTTTAGCTGGTGGCTCATCAGGAGTTGAGCTGGTGCAGCTAGGCCATCTACAGGAGTGGTCCTGTACTCTTAAGAGTCCCAGGTGGGGGTTGTCACCATTTTTGGATGTCTTGATCATCAGGCTCTTGGCTGTCTGTACTGATATCTTGATTAGTCTGTTGGATTGCAGATGGATTGAACTTGATGTGAGGTGCCTGAATCCCCATGCCTTTGCAAATCCCTGGAATTCTGTTGAGGCGTCCTGTCTGTCATTATCAGATATGAATACCACTGGTATTCCATATTGAGCAAAAACGGTTTTCAGTTTGGTAATCACTGGCTTTGACATGAGGGTACTCAGTTTATCAACTTCCAAAAATTGACTGTGATGATCTGAGTGATCAAATAATCAGTTCCATTCCACTTGAAGAGGTCAGATGCAACCTTTTGCTATGTCAGAGGTGGGAATGAATGGTTAATCAAGGGTTCTTTTTGGTTTAAAGGCATATTTTTGTCAAAAGATCTGCACTTCTAGACATACTGCTTAATTTCTCCATTCAGACTTTGGCAGTACACGAGCATGCATGCCCATTGCTTGGTTGTATCCACACCAAGGTGGGCAGTATGTAGTTGCATCAGGATCTCAGGTTGTAAAGCTTGGGGTATCACAAGTCTCTCCTTTAAAGATGATGCCATTTGCTGTAGAGTGTTTATGTTGGATGCTCCGAAACATGATAATATTTGAATGGCACCTTTTCCTGCAGCTTGGCCATCCATTTTCTATAGCCTTGAGGAATCCTTCAGTTAGGGGTCTTTGTTGGTTTCATCCTTGATTGCTGCTAACTTGCTATCACTCATAGGTAAGTGTTTGCCGATTTTGTGCAAATAAATATGAAGTTCTTTCTGTAGTTTGTCATCTGTGTTGGGTAAGTGTAGCTTGGAAAGACCATCAGCCACAGGAACTTTCTGATTGAGGTCAAAACTGCTAAGTGGAGATTGTAAGGCTGAAGCTGCAGCATGAGTCCAGACTTAAGGAGGGGTTTTATGGACTGGGTTTGCAACTACTGTCTCCAGTGGCTGATGATCTGTTATGACTGTAACAGGTCTTCCATACAAATAGTGTTGAAAATGTTTGCAGCCATAGACAACTTTATACAACTCATTTTCGAGTTTTGAGTATTTTTGTTCTGTCTTGTTCAGTGCCCAAGATGCATACGCTACCACTTCCCCATCAAAGCAGAGATGGGCTCCCAAACTGTGGCCCACGGTATCAACCTAGAATTCTATATTTGTACTTGCGTAGTTGATGAATGATGTATTTGAGGCAATGGGGTGCTTAAGATCTGACAAGACTGAATTCTTCTCTGGGCCCTGAGAGAATGTGTCTTGTTTGATGATGTTGTGGAGGACCTTGTTTGGGGTAGACATATTTGGTGTGTATTTTGCCAGGTAGTTCAGCATACCTTAGAGAGTGAGGAACTCTTTGTGTGTTTGGGGACTGGGCATTTGATGAATGACTTTCTGTTTTTCCGGATCAGGCTTTATGCCTTTTGTTCTAGTGATGTGTCCAAAGTAGCAAACATTGCTAACACCAAACTGGCACTTGTCTCTGTTAAACTTACCCCTTTTGTAGGCCTTACTCCAGGAGTGCTTTCAGCCTCTCATTGTGCTCTTCTGTGGTTCTACCAAATACCAGAATATCATTGATTGTAATGGCAAAGCCTTCTAGCCCTTGAAACATTTCCTCCCTTTGTCTCTGGAACTCATCCTGGGCTGATATGATGCCAAAAGACATTCTCCAAAACCTGCCATATATGGTGCCGAATCTCATTGTGTAAGATGCACTTTGGGAAAGTATAAGCAACCAGTACCCAAACTTGGCATCCAGTTTGCTATAGACGGTTGCATCATAATGTTTCGAGGTTGCATCCTCCAGGTTAGGTATGGGGTAGTACGGGCACTTAATGCATTTATTCAAGTCCACAGAATCTACGCACAACTGAACTCTTCCATCTCTTTTTTTCCATCATGACCATTGAGTTAACCCACTCAGTGGGTTCAGTTACTTTTTTTTATTATTCCAACCTTCTCCATCTGTATTAGCACCTGTAAGAGTTTATCCTTTAATGCTTCAGGTAGGCCTACTCTTCTAGCAGGGTAGGCAGTAGATACTGACCCATCCTTCAGATGAATATTGCACTTGGCTTCCAGTCGACTGATTCCATCAAAGACTTTTTTGTAGTGATCCTGTATACACATCTGGGGTTTGCCTGAGCTCACGTTGAGGATCAGCTTAACTAAGTCCAAACTGATGCTAGATTGGTTGCTTATGATGGGAGTAGATGGTGAGTCAACAATATAGAATTTATGCATTGCAGTAGAGCTGGTTTTGTGGCTACAGTTTAGGTCACAGGTTCCGAGAATTGGTATCTTGGCACCACAGTTGCTAGTGAGTCTTTGGTTAGTTGACTAGAGTTTGGGTTATGGGTTGACCTGACCAAAGACTGATTTTGGAATGATGTTAGTTTGGGCCCCTGTATCCAGTTTGAAGCGAACTGGAAGCTGACTGCTTATTATGAGAGTAACAATGGCTTTCTCTTTCCCATGGTCCTGATTAATGACGCACATTTTACCTTTTACTGGGCAAACATGTTTGGGCGAGTATGTCCCACCACAAAAATAGCATTCTTTACATTTTGGAATGTTACTTGCCAGCTCTCTGACTCTAAAGTGAGCTGCATGTAACTGCATCTATTTCCTGCTTTAGTGGTATGGAGTTGCTTCCACTAAATGGTTTTAACTGAGCTTGGGTCATCTCGTGGGTTCTGCATCTTGCAACAGTATTTTTTAGTGTCAATGAGTAACCTTCAGCCAGTAGTTTCTCTCTGACTGCCTGGTTTTTGATTCCACAGACATTTCTATCCTGAGTCATTTCATCTTGTTCCTTATACATACATGGTCTAGCTAATGTATTTAAGTCTGTAATGTACTTTTCGACGCTTTCACCTTCCAACTGGTCCTGTTTTGGACAAGGAACCTTGCAAGACATTATTTTTCTTTGGACTGGGACATTTCTGGAAGTGTTCTAGGAGAGGTTCTGTTTTGTGAGCTTTGCCATCCTTAAGCTCAAATTGAATATTTCTCTGGTTTTTTCCCCAGTCCAGATCAGAAGATAAGCACACATGGAATTCTCAGTTTTTTCTGCTAGGGGTCCAACGAACATCAGCTGGACATGCTGTTCCAAGCAACTCAATTCTTCAGCAAGAGAGCCATATACCCACAATGATTGTGTTATATAGAAACCTAAAATACTAGTTTGAAAGGTATCTGTCAGACTTGGGTAACCCCCCTCTCCCCCCCCCCAAAAAAAAAGATTAAAATTTGTTTTATTTATATGGGTTGGACCTTCCCATGCTCAATTATGTTGATAATTTTTTTAATTTAAGTTAAACCATATTGTGTATTTGAGAGAATTTTATAAACTTAGCTGGTAATGTACTAAAAACTGGTCTGAAGTCTTCCTAGAGAGCAAGGTTCTTGCTTCTAGTAAACCAATAGATGATACCAACCGCATAAAACTAGGATATCATAATATACAATTATCTGCAAGCATTCTGTACCTTGTTACTCCAAGATGAGAAGGTTTGAAATCAACAAGGGTCTCATCATACATCTAAAAAATAAAATTAGAAAGGTGGTTTGCATGCTAGTCAGTTGTAAAGACTTCAATAACAGGTCTATTCTTGCTAGTGTTTATAATGCCTTTTCAATGCCTCGTATCCTGACACTAACTCCATTTCAGAATATTTGTATTATTATCTATAGAAAATGATCCAGTCTAATATTTTATTGTTAAGGGAAGTTTTTCTTATGTATGCCCCTATAGACCAGAAACTATCATTTAGTCTCAGAATATGTGTTAAACCAACTCATTATTAGTAACACCAGAGTTTTGCTGTTTGCTTTCTTTTAAGGGTAAGACAAATGTGTTTATTCTTTTTCTCCTCTCTATTCCTTCTGTTTTGTGCACTTTCTTTTGTCTTTTGGGGTATAAAAATATTGATTGATTTATATAAAGAAATATATTTTCATTTACATTTTTTGATTTGTGTTTTATGCGTTTAAATTGAATTATGAAGGAATTCTTTTCCTTTTGATTACTGCTGCTGATTCCGTTTTAAAATGAAAATGAATGTCAATTGAAAATCTTTTAGTAAATTATCTCCTTTGTCAAATCCTCTATGTCTCTATTGAAAGTCTGTTCACCTGTTTGAGGAACATTGGCAGGCGCCAGACAGAAGCTGGGGTGAAGGCCACACAAATATGTACTTTTGAAATACAAATCTCTTGAGTCTAAAAGTTAAAATGACAATTTTTATTATTATTGATTGACTGCCCTCTCGCCTTTGAATGCCAGCATCATTTATTTATTTGTGAGAGGGGGGTCTAAGTGTCCATAGTAAATACAAAGTTGGTGTCCATTGTAAAAAAAAAATACCTAAGATCTCTCTTTAAATTAAGATGTCATTGATATTATTGCTGTTATGACTAGTATAATAAAGAAAATGATTTCAATAGTTATGGTTTGTGTCGGGGTTTATATTTACTCACAGCCTCTCCCCCAAGCCAAAATTTGAGGTTGACTTGACCCCTCAACAGCTCACTAAAGTTTCAACTTGATCTCCCTAGCTGTTCCTTTGATGCTGTTGAAATTTTAGTTGGTGGATACCCTTGACTGAAGGATTTTTGGGTATTCATTGTAAGCAAATATAAAAAAATAATCTTTAAATTTCAAGCTAAGCGGAGACCCAAGATGGAACTCCATCTTTTTATCCTATCAAAATTAGCAATAAAATGGCTATTTTCGAAATTTTACCTAGTCAAATGAGCCCTCCTTTATATTTCTAGTATCACCTTTTCCAGATAAATTGGGCAAAGGGAAATATAGATAAATAAAAACACCTAAAATGTATATAGCTCTTTACTGTAAAAGTACTTAAAGAGGAATGAATGTACTGCAAGTAATAACACCACTTTTTCTGTTATTGCTAAATAGTGTATATAATATATGATTAAAATATGTGACGTTTTCAAATATAAGCGGTAGGTGGCATAGATCACTCACCTTTCTGAGGGCTAATTGTCAGCATTAATTCAACAAAAAAATCAAAGCGCACATTGCATCCAAATTGTTTGGTGTAGTATATATCGTTCTAGGTTATACGCGCATTCTATGAATACCTAAACTTCAGAGATGTAGAAGCCGCCAGTCAGACTTGTAAAAGCTGGTATGCAGCATTTATCAACAATAGTAAGATTCATAACAATATTGAATTTTTAATCAACCAAAAACATAGTCAGGCTCTAGCTGATTTATCAAGATATCCTAGTCGCTGCAAAAGGATTAGAATTGAGGTAACGTGCTTTTAATTGAAATTTGTACTTGACATATAACGCAGAACAATAGTGGATATAGGTAGATTTATATATGTGTTTTGAACTACGTAAAACTTAAGAATATACAACATTCTTGGCTTTCCCATTGTCTGTGCATATACAAAGCCTTATGTACTTATAATGACGTCATATGCAAACACTCTTTTTACAAAGAAACGAACATGCATACACCCAACTCGTTTTTATATAGATAGATAGATAGATAGATACAATACAAATGAACTGCGTAAAACTTGCGAATATACAACATTCTTCGCTGTCCAATTGTCGCTGCATATAAATAGATTGTCAGGTTTACCGACCCTCGAACATGCAACGTACAATTGTCCATGGGAAAAACAATCAGTATTAAGATCTATACCACATTTTTCTAATGATTGACCTTGAGTTTTGTTGATGGTGATTGCAAATGCTAATCGAGTTGGAAATTGCAATCTTTTAAATTGAAAAGGCAGATCCGTTGGAATCATGGGGATGCGAGGAATAAGAACAGCCACACCCTCAAAAGGCCCTGTCAAGATTGTTGCCTCTATTACGTTTTCCATCGTTTTTTTTACGGCAAGTCGCGTGCCATTGCAAAGCTTTGGTGGGTTTATGATACGTAACAATATTATTGATACGCCTATTTTTAGTTGTAGCACGTGTGGTGGAAACCCTGAAAGATCCACGGAATTCAAAAATTCAGATGGATAATTAACCGCCTCATTTGGTTCCAAAACTGTGTCGATTGACTTGTAAAGGACTGCCTGGTCTCGAATCTTGGTCAAAACAATATTGTTGATTTCGTGGACGTCTATATTTTTGGGTGCAAGAATTGCTCTTTCACTTAGCCATTTATTATTTTTATAATTGTGTAGAATATTCGGAAATACTTTTTCAATCAATTCATTTTTGGACGTCACTAAATTACAGAATTCAGCAGGTAGTTGTATACATCCTGAAATTGAGTCCGCTGGGAGCTTTCCGTTTCCAATTGCCAGCAATTGATCTGAAAATGTTTGACCAGAGTCATCGTTTTGCAATCGGACACGCATATTTGTAGTTAATTTTAATGTCTTTACGTGTGCCCATAAGTTAGAATTTGTCAGGCAAGCATTCATTTCGTCTGCAGGGTGATCTAGGTATTATAGGTAATGTTTGCCTGAAATCTCCCGCAAGCAATATTAATGTGCTGCCAAAGGGTTTTGAATTCCGTCACAAAACTTTCAAACATTGATCCAGAGCCTCGAGCGATATTTTGTGTGCTATTGTGCACTCGTCCCAAATAATAAGTTTGCGTTGCTGCAATACTTTACCCATCCCAGATGATTTGGAAATATTGCACGTGGGAGTTTCTGTAGAATGCAAATTCAGAGGCAATTTCAAAGCGGAATGAGCAGTTCTTCCACCAGGCAGCAACGTTGCGGCTATTCCGGACGACGCTATTGCCATTGCTATATCATTTTTTGATCGAATTGATGCCAGAATCAGTTTCATCACAAACGTTTTACCAGTATCTCCTGGCGCATCCAAAAAGAAAATTTCTCCAACGTTGTTATCGACACAATGTATTATCGTATCATAAATGTCTTTATGTTCCGACGTTAACTTGGAAATGTTATTTTGTACATACGACAATAGATCACTCGTACTGTAACTTTGTTCACGATCCAATTCTACACGTGTCGAAACAGCAGCGGTACGATTAGGTGAAGGCATTCCCAAATCCTGATGAGGTTTGTTTGCCATACATACACACAAATCTTCTATAATAACTAAAGTGTAGTTATAAGTTTCTGATGTAAAATCAAAAGTTATATCTGGCGTCTCTAACCGCTTTCGATGGAGTATATCTTCGGACATTTTCGATTTATATTTTTCCCATAACTCTGTAGGAGCTGAAGGAGAGCAAGTTGTTAGTATGATTCCAAACAATGCACGAATTTGACTTGGAGTTGACGTTTCGCACGCGTCATTGATGCAGTTATTTTAGTGTTGGTCCTTCTCCAATAAACTTAGAGCTTGGCATGCACTACGGTAAGTGTCATGTATAGTACCGTTTACAGTTCTCAAATACTCAAAGGACGCCGGATCGGGTACATTCACCAAAAGCAGGCGTAGAAAGAAGCATTCATGTTGATTGTGGTGAACGGTGTAGAGTCTTCCTATCGTGGTATCTTTGAAGATGGTAGGTTGGCGGTCGACTGACTTACCCTGTTTTCGACGTTCAAATACTTTATTTTTAGTATTCCACGTGTAATACGAAGGCACTTCAGTATACAGCAGTTTTTTTTGCAAAAGAATCATTTTTGCATAGCGAAAAGAAAGCAGTTAACGTTGTATCCGGTGGATTCAGGGCTCTTTGTTGCGCGTTGGATTCCGAAAAGTAAACACGTTGACCATTCTGTAAATGTACCGCTAAGTGAACAACGGCTCGACTACGTTCATGTATCGGAAATGAAAGAATTCGCCAAACAGCTTCATTACTGCTTATGTATCTTCCAGCCTAATATTGTACGATTTCGTCGATATCACTGATTTCGGACTGCAAGCCAAAAACTGCCATGTCACTGCCTTTGTTAACGTATTTACATATGTATTTGATTGCCTTTACAGAGTTACAGTATTCAACGTTTATATGTGCATTAAATGTTTTTGATAATAAAGGGGAATATGGGACAACCCACTGGTTATCTACTTCGATGGTGGTACCGTTACGCTTCTTTATTATTGCTGTTTTACTGCCATCTTCAGTAGATCTTCTTCTATATTGTGGGTAACCATCATTGCCAGTAATTGTGTTGGGTACTAAAAGTCGAAGATATTGCTTTGTGCATGGTTAATTTTCGTTCAGTGCACTGCAAGGTCTATGTATCATATTTTTTACAACAATATCATATAACCCCTTATCGACATTTTCATCAGGTATTTCAGCGGAAATCACATCATCAATCTCATTAGAAGTAATTTTATAATATAGCCAGATTAGTATATGTGCGTGTGGCAATCCTCGTTTTTGCCATTCCACTGAGTACATCCAGCATCGCACTGACCCAAACACTTCAAGTTTCAATATGTAGTTTATCATTGATTTCAACTTTTGCTGGAAGACACGGGCCGTAATGTCATGTCTATGAACCGCCGATTGTCCTTGAAGTAAAAGCTGCTGTATCTCGTCCCAAGATTGATTACATGTAAATGTAATAAATAAATCTGGACGACCATAGAGACGAACATACGCAATAGCATCTTGAGCATATTCATGCATATGACGGGGACTGCCAGCATGTGACAAAGGTAAAATCGTTAATCTTCCAACGTTTGTGGAATTACCGTCATTTACAACTGCATCTCGCAAATGAATGTATTGTTCAGAGGGGAGCTTGGTCTGATTCAGACGGATAAATAGCAAACTTTCTGATTCAATTTTTGCATACATATCAACGATGTATTGGTGAAACAATTGACGGCATTTTAAAATATAATTGTCTTCATCCTGCCGAATCATTAGTCTACAGGAATAATAATGCATTGTACTGCATTTCTTATTCATTTCTTTGTTAGTGGCTGGATTTATCAATTTAATATTAAAGTGATAGCCGTCGGCTCCATCCCAAAAATGATAGGATATTGTAGGGTATCGTAGCATCGAGGAGTTTCAGCAATTCTTACCAACTGAGCGTTTCGCTTATGAAGAATAATATCTCGAGGTAAAAACTGATCACCGACCATAACGATTGCCACTTCGTCGATAGTTGGAGCATTGTATCTGCGCACATGTTGGCCGGGAGGCGTCTTGTCAACGGAAATAACAATTTTATGCGTATCAGTAGGCATCAAATCGATGGCTGTTTTGAACAGACGCACTAAATTATTATTTTCGTGGAAAAGATGTTGCAATTGGGAAACGATTGTCCTTTCAACGTCGGGAGGAATTTCGCAACGTGCATTCAATTCAGAATGTCTATCACTGATGATTCTCGCCTGAGAATGGTAGAAGGGATCCTGCTCTATGATAAATTTGCCCTTTTACTTTGAAAGTAGGCATAAATTGATCTGGATCTTCGATTTGGGCACCAAACGACGTCATTTGGAAACATGAGTTATATTTTCTGATCTGTGATAAAAAACGCTTAGATTCTGACGTAGTTCTAGTAAGCAAAGTCTTCAATGGCTCTGGTGGTGCAGCCAACAGAGGAAGTTTAACTTTTTCTGAGGCGCAACACATTCCCATTGTTTCACCATTGAATTTCAAGGCCTTGCAATAGGGACAAATTTTAGACATAGTCCCGATTTGAACACATCTACTCAAGCTATAATCATCGACTTGGCTGTACCTGAATGCCAGGCGATAATTCTCAGGTTGCTCTTGTGATTCCTCGGCACGCTTTCTATTCTTACTTTCTCTATCAGCCGCAAGCCTGTTCTCTTGCTGTTCTTGTGATTCCTCAGCACGCTTTCTTTTCTTACTTTCTCTATCAGCCGCAAGCCTGTTTTCACACTGTTGTTTTGGTTCCTCGGCACGCTTTCTTTTCTTACTTTCTCTATCAGCCGCAAGCCTGTTTTTATGCTGTTCTTGTGATTCCTCGGCACGCTTTCTGTTCTTACTTTCTCTATCAGCCGCAAGCCTGTTTTCTTGCTGTTCTTGTGAATCCTCGGCACGCTTTCTTTTCTTACTTTGTCTATCAGCCGCAAGCCTGTTTTCACACTGTTGTTGTGGTTCCTCGGCACGCTTTCTTTTCTTACTTTCTCTATCAGCCGCAAGCCTGTTTTCTTGCTGTTCTTGTGACTCCTCGGCACGCTTTCTTTTCTTACTTTTTCTATCAGCCGTAAGTCTGTTTTCTTGCTGTTCTTGTGATTCCTCGCCACGCTTTCTTTTCTTACTTTCTCTATCAGCCGCAAGTTTGTTGGCATAGACTCTTTGAGCAGCTTCCTCGGCTTTTGCCATTGTAGTTTCTTCAGTCATTTTACAATTAAACATTTTTCCGTCCACGATCTTACAATTAAAAATTTGTCTTTTAATAATTTTCTTAAATACTTTTAATGACGTCATCGTCATAACAAACATGACGACAACTAACTTCATGACGACATGATGACATGACGTCACTCGACAGATAGACAGACAGACAGACAACTTTTTTTATATATAGATTATTTATATATATATATCCATATATATATATATATATATATATATATATATATATATATATATATATATATATATATATATATAATGAAAAGAGAAATCACCAATGAAACAGCACACACAAAAAAAAAAAAAAAAAAAAAAAAAAAAAAAAAAAAAAAAAAAAAGAGACAGAAGGAGAAAGGGAAGACTGTTTTCCTAAATTAGTGACTAATATAGACCAGCACTTGAATGAGGCCTTAACCCTACTCATCCATACAATCACATAGGTCAAACAGCATAGCCACACACAATCAACCATAAAGAATAATCCATGGACAGGCAGTCATGTCGTCAATAGGTATAAGTCGTCATTTACCAAACAATAGAAAAAATAATATAGACAAATAATTCAGAGGCAACACCCAACATAAGGGCTCATCAGGAGAATACACTGGCCTATATAGGGTTTCGCCACTAAATTCTCTACCCAGCACAGTGTTGTGGCTACCACAGAATATCCATGGCATCCCCGCGTCAGGTATCACCCCCAAAATACATGCCTATGAAAGAAAAAAAAACAGCAAATGTAAAACAACCAAGTAAAACCAAAACAAACTTATCCTGTTAATATATCCCTCCCTTTAGCAACAATAGGTAAACTAAATATTAAAAATTTTACCAAATCACAAATATTAACACATTGCAAAAAACCTGAACGAACTAAACAATTATGGAATTCATCTTTACCATGTGGCTAATTTTTAAGAAAATCCGCTCAATTAGAACGCAGTTCAAAATAAATGGCGCTGCGACAACATTTTTCGAACCTCCGAAATTAGTTGAAAATTTCTTTAAGTATTTCTAGATAATTCTTTTGATATTTATTTAAAAGTTCATTATAATGAAAACTAAATTTTTTAAATTGCCAAGTTAATTTATTTGCAGAAAAACCTCTTGATATCAATTTTTGGCTTAAGATTTTACATCTATTTTTAAAATCAATATAATTACTACAAATCCTTGCATAACGAAGTAACTGTGAGAAAAACGCTGAATATGTGATATTTGGGTGTATATTACTTTCAGGGAATGGGAAACTAATCACTTCAAAATCAAAATCATCCGTTTTATTATACATTTTAAAACTTAATTTATTATTATCACAAATATTAATATTTAAATCTAAGAAATGATCTTCATGACCAGCGCCATGACTAGGCTCAAGAATAAGCTCTGATGGATATATATTTTTAGAAATATCAATGAAATCCTTACAATTTAAGACCAAAATATCATCTAAATATCTTTTATTATTTGACAAAGCATGTTTTAAATTAATTGGATTATTCTTATCCATCATATATTTATATTCGAGGTGACTTAAAAACAAGTCAGCTATAAATGGGCTGACATTCCCCCCCCCCATGGGAATTCCCACAATTTGCTTGTACAAATCACCCCCAAATCTTATATATGTACTAGCTGTTGGGGTGGCGCTTCGCGCCACCCCAACACCTAGTTGGTGGGGCGCTTCGCGCCCCCCAAGCCCCCCCGCGCGCGTAAGTCGTTACGCGCCATATTAGTTATGCGCCATTGTAGTTGTGTCCCTGTGTCCCACCTGTGAATATAGATAGATTTATATATGTGTTTCAAACTACGCAAAAATTGCGAATAAACAACATTCTTGGCTTTCCCATTGTCTGTGCATATGCAAAGCCGTATGTACTAATAATGACGTCATATACAAACGCTCTTTTTACAAACAAACAAACATGCATCCACATAACTCGTTTTTATATAGATAGATACAATACAAATTAACTGCGTAAAACTTGCGAATAAACAACATTCTTCGCTGTCCAATTGTCGCTGCATATAAATACATTGTCAGGTTTACCGACCCTCGAACATGCAACGTACAATTGTCCATGGGAAAAACAATCAGGATTAAGATCTATACCACATTTTTCTAATGATTGACGTTGAGCTTTGTTAATGGTGATTGCAAATACTAATCGAATTGGGAATTGCAATCTTTTAAATTGAAAAAGCAGATCCGTTGGAATCATGGGAATGCGAGGAATAAGAACAGCCTCACCCTCATAAGGCCCTGTCAAGATTGTGGCCTCTATTATGTTTTCCATTGTTTTTTTTTTACGGCAAGTCGCGTGCCATTGCAAAGCTTTGGTGGGTTGATATTTCTTAAAAGTATTATTGGTACGCCTATTTTTAGTTGTAGCACGTGTGGTGGAAACCCTGAAGGATCTATGGAATTTAAAAATTCAGATGGATAATTAACCGCTTCATTTGGTTCCAAAACTGTGTCGACTGACTTGTAAAGGACTGCCTGGTCTCGAATCTTGTTCAAAACAATATTGTTGATTTCGTGGACGTCTATATTTTTGGGTGCGAGAATCGCTCTTTCACTTAGCCATTTATTATTTTTATAATTTTTTAGAATATTCGGAAATACTTTTTCAATCAATTCATTTTTGGACGTCACTAAATTACAGAAATCAGCAGGTAGTTGTATACGTCCTGAAATTGAGTCTACTGTTTGACCAGAGTCATCGTTTTGCAATCGGACACGCATATTTGTAGTTAATTTTAATATTTTTACGTGTGCCTATAAATTAGAATTTTTTAGGCAAGCATTCATTTCGTCTGCAGGAGTTAAACTACGTAAAAATTGCGAATATACAACATTCTTGGCTTTCCCATTGTCTCTGCATATACAAAGCCGTATGTACTAATAATGACATCATATGCAAACGCTCTTTTTACAAACAAACAAACATGCATACATACAACTCGTTTTTATAGAGATAGATAGATAGATAGATAGATAAAATACAAATTAACTGCGTAAAACTTGCGAATATACAACATTCTTCGCTGTCCAATTGTCGCTGCATATAAATAGATTGTCAGGTTTACCGACCCTCGAACATGCAACGTACAATTGTCAATGGGAAAAACAATCAGTATTAAGATCTATACCACATTTTTCTAATGATTGACCTTGAGCTTTGTTAATGGTGATTGCAAATGCTAATCGAATTGGGAATTGCAATCTTTTAAATTGAAAAGGCAGATCCGTTGGAATCTTGGGAATGCGAGGAATAAGAACAGCCTCACCCTCAAAAGGCCCTGTCAAGATTGTGGCCTCTATTAGGTTTTCCATTGTTTTTTTTTACGGCAGGTCGAGTGCCATAGCAAAGCTTTGGTGGGTTTATATTTCTTAAAAGTATTATTGGTAGGCCTATTTTTAGTTGTAGCACGTGTGGTGGAAACCCTGAGAATAATATCTCGAGGTAAAAACTGATCACCGACCATAACGATGGCCACTTCGTCGATAGTTGGAGCATTGTATCTACGCACATGTTGGCCAGGAGGCGTTTTGTCAGCGGAAATAACAATTTTATGCGTATAAGTAGGCATCAAATCGATGGCTGTTTTGAACAGACGCACTCAATTATTATTTCGTGGAAAAGATGTTGTAATTGGGGAAACGATTGTCCTTTCAATGTTGGGAGAAATTTCGCAACGTGCATTCAATTCAGAATTTCTATCACTGATGAAGTACAATTGTAAAAATTTATGATTCTCGCCTGAGAATGGTAGAAGAGACCCTGCTCTATGATAAATTTGCCCTGTTACTTTGAAAGTAGACATAAATTGATCTGGATTTTCAATTTGGGCTCCAAACGACGTCATTTGGAAACATGAGTTGTATTTTCTGATTCTTTATATTCCTTATGTCCCGGTTGTCCCGGTCGTCATTTATATCCCCCTGTTTTATATCCCGCTTATTTTTCAGTTTTTTCCTTTTTTTAGTTTTTTTTACTTTTTTAGTTCTTTTAGTTTTTACGTTTTTTAGTTTTTTTAGTTTTTTAGATGAATTTTTTTTTCAGTTTTTTACCTTTTTTTCTTTTTAGTTTTTATTGGTTTTTACCTTTTTTTAGCTTTTTATCTTTTTTATTTTTTTTTTATTTTTATTTTTAATTTTATTAGTATTCTTTTTCTCTTCTATTTTTCATTTTTCCTTTTTTTTTATTTTTTTTAGTTTTTAGTTTTTTAAGTTTTTTCCTTTTTTTAGTTTCTTTAGTTTTTTTAGTTTTTCGGCTTTTTTATTTTTTTATTAGTTTTTAGTTTTTTTTGTAGTTTTTGCCTTTTTTTAGTTTTTTCAGTTTTTTTTTTAGTTTTTAGTTTTTTACCTTTTTTAGCCTAACCAGGATTTGAACCTGGGACCTTCATTCTCCGTTCTGACACCCTCTCTCACCGAGTGACTACTCCAGCATGTTCATTTTGGTGTTTTAAATGGTATATTATTAACCAAATTAATGTTTTTTACAATATACTAAGCATCGTCATAACAAAAATGACGGCAACTAATTTCATGACGTCAGCCGAAACATGACGTCACCTGATCCACAGATCCACAGACAGACAGACAACTTATTTTTATATATATAGATTGTATAAAACAAATTCCAATAACTCAAAACTCATATCCAAGCTGTAACATCTCAAGTTAACTGTAGTATTAAAGCAATTTGTCCATACAGCTTTTTTATTATAAATGTCTATTTTTAAGAACCTTTTACTAGATAAGAGGAAAGATTTATTGATAACAGTTTTTAAATTATCAAACACTACATTAAGTGATAAATTAGTATACATTGTCGCAAAATCGAAAGACTCAATTCTTTTAGCTGAAACCATTGTTAAAGAATCTATCACCTGCAGTGAATTATTAACACTCCAATATGGATTAAAATTCGAAAATTTTTTAATACCAGAACAATAGGTTTTAAGTCTATTTACAATTTCCTTTAAAATTAAAGAAAGGTCAGTAGCAGCAATGCGGGTTGGACATTTAGCTGTTCCAGCAATAAACCGTGGTTTAGGGGGATTCTTATGAAATTTTACAGTCCAATATAGGAAAGGGAACTTTTTATCATTGTCATTTATTTTAATATTAAAATTTTTAAAAAGTATTTCTTCAGTCTTTTCAATTAAATTCTCATCCTCTATATTTACCTTTTCGTAAACATTAGTTGTGCATAACTCCCTTTTAAATGACGACCGGGACACAGGGAATATAAATAGCGACCAGGACACTCAAAGAGAAATTACAGAC
>NC_088879.1:17063845-17087476 GCF_032884065.1 Artemia franciscana | reverse complement strand
TATATATATATATATATATATATATATATATATATATATATATATATATATATATATATATATATATATATATATATATATATATATATATATATATATATATATATATATATATATATATATATATATATATATATATATATATATATATATATATATATATATATATATATATATATATATATATATATATATATATATATATATATATATATATATATATATATATATATATATCATGCGTTGGTACAGTCTTAAGGAAAAGAAATTCAAGGAATATTCTCCCGTACAAAACTCCTCCTTCACGGAGAATTCTCCTCCGTGAAAATCCTACCACGTATTACTTACGATCATATTTTTAAATTTAAGCTATTTATTCCACCTGCGAGATTTCCCCTGTGGACGATCCTCCCCCCTCCATTCCCGCGGACAATCCCCTCAACAATTACCTTTCAATTGGAAATAGAGAATGCAATGAATCGACAAATACGAGCTCTAACAAAATTCTATGAATCAATAGATTGATTTAAAAAGGAAAATAAGAGGCTTAATGCCAGTCAAGATTTAAAATAAGAGCTCTGAGTCACAAAGTCCTTCTAAATATCAAAATTTATTAAGATCCGATCACCCACTCGTAAGTTATAAATACCTAATTTTTTCTAATTTATCCTCTCCCTTTTGCCCCCCCCCAGATGGTCGAATCTGGGAAAACGACTTTATCAAGTCAAATTGTGCAGCTCCCTGACATGCCTACCAATTTTCATCGCCCTAGCACGTCTAGAAGCACCGAACTCGCCAAATCACTGAACCCCTCCCCCCAACTCCCCCAAAGAGAGCGAATCCTGTACGATTCTGTCAATCACGTATCAAGGACATTTGTTTATTCTATCCACCAAGCTTCATCCCGATTCCTCCACTCCAAGTGTTTTTCCAAGATTTCCCCCTCCAACTCCCACCAATGTCAAAAGATCTGTTCGGGATTTGAAACAAGAGCTCTGAGACATGAATTCCTTCTAAAAATCAAATTTCATTACGATCCGATCATCCATTCGTAAGATAAGAAAACCCCAATTTTCATGTTTTCCAAGAATTCCGGTTTCCCCCTCCAACTCCTCCGAATGTCACAGGATCTGGTCGGAATTTGAAATTAGAACTTTAAAGAACAAGATCCTTCTAAATATCAAACTTCATTAAGATCTGGTCACCCTTTCGTAAGTTACAAATACCTCAATTTTCAAAATACCCCCCCCCAATTCCACCAAAGAGAGCAGATCCGGTCCAGTTATGTCATTCACGTATCTTAGACAGGTTTCTATTCTTCCCATCCAGTTTCATCCTGATCTCACCGCTTTAAGTATTTTCTAAGATTTCCGGTTCCATTAACTGCCCCCCCAATTACGCTTGATCCGGTTGAGATTTAAAATAATGTATCTGAGTTACGAGGTCCTTCTAAATATGAGGTTTCATGAAGATCCGATCACTCCTTCGTAAGTTAAAAATACGTCATTTTTTCTTATTTTTCAGAATTACCCCCCCCCCTCCAAATTGAGCGGATCCGTTCCAATAATGTAAATCACTTATGCAAGACTTCTGCTTATTTTTCCAACCAAGTTTCATCCCAATCCCTCCAATCTAAGCGTTTTCCATCATTTTAGGTTTCCCCACCCCAAACTTCCCCCAATGTCACCAGATCCGGTCAGGATTTAAAATAAGAGCTTTGAGACACGATATCCTTCGAAATATCAAATTTCATGGAGATCCAATCACCCGTTCGTAAGTTAAAAATACCTCATTTTTTCTAATTTTTCAGAATTACCCCCCCCCCCAACTACCCCAAAGAGAGCGGATCCGTTCTGGTCATAAAATAAGAGCTTTAAGACACGATATCCTTCTAAACATCAAATTTCATTCAGATCCGATCACCCGTTCGTAAGTTGAAAATACCTCATTTTTTCTAATTTTTAAGAATTACTCCCCCCCCCAAACTACCCCAAAGAGAGCGAATCAGTTCCGATTATGTCAATCATGTATCTGGGACTTGCGCTTATTTTTCCCATCAAGTTTCATCCCGATTCCTCAACTCTAAGTATTTTCCAAGATTTTAGGTTTCCTCCCTCCAACTCCCCCCAATGTCATCAGATCCGGTCGGGATTTAAAATAAGAACTCTGAGACACAATATCATTCCAAACATCAAATTTCATTAAGATCCAATCACCCGCTCATAAGTTAAAAATACTTCATTTTTTCTTCTAAAATCCTGATTTGTAGTGGCATCATTTCAAACATAAGGGACAAAATGTATTTTTCAAAATATATCAGGGAGGGGGGTTTATTGTTTTCTTCAGTTTTTCAATGGAAATACAAAAATTGTATTTTTCAATTAAAATACTTCCAAAGGTATTTTTTAAACTGAGGGGAAGGGGACAAATCTCTACTTGCCCCTTCTATTCATACGTCTATTTGTAGAGTTTTAAAGTATTTTTCACACATTGTGTCCCAAATCTGAAAAGAAATATGTCATTAAACCCTACTCAAATCACTGGAATTGTATTTTAAAGCCCAGAGTCAAAGAAAAAGAGATACTACTTAAGAACATGGGACTATTTGAGTAAAAATTCTGAAAACTACTTAAAAACAATCATACATACTTACATACATTGCTTCCCTTTACCACCACCTGCTATAATTGCTTTACTTATCATTTGCCCCAGACAAACATATCACTCCCAGCCAAAGATAGAGAATCAGGACATCATTACCTGTGCTGTGTAGACCATTGGTCTACATGGAATTTTTTTTTTTTTTTTACAGAGAGAATAATTTCACGAAACTACAGCTTTGTGTTGCTCAGTCCCAATTTTTGAATACTAATCTAGCCTCAATATGAATTTAATATGATGAATGTCACTAATTTCATCAGCAATGGACAGTTGCTCACCCCAAGCAATATAGAACATATTATAATTTATTAAGTAGGCCTAAACCCGAAAGTAATAATTGGTGAGAAACTGGTATATACATTGCTAAGTTCATTTTTGTTATAATTTAAAATTGGACTAGGTTTAGAAGTTGGTCATATTTTAAATTTACTTTTTATTGAATCATTATCAATACAGCACAAACTACTATAGTACTGGTGCAATGTTGCATGGTGTTATATGTATTGCTTTACTTTTGCTCATTGATTTACTTAGAGTTTCCTAATGAAAGAAAAAAAAGAAGATTGTACATGGTATCAGAATAATGATAGACCCGCCCCACTGAAATGAGTTTTAGTAGTTGAAATTAGATTTATCTTAGTCTTTAAAAATTGCATTATAAATTTCAATTTGTGATCAAATGCTCCTTCAAGTTTCTTTGGCTTTATATAATCATGCAAAATAACAAAAGGAAAATTTGGCTCAAAGGACCAAATTCCTTTTTCTCTGCTTGAGTTCAATTAGCTTTGCAAGCCAGCTTTTTCAGTTTTATGCAATCTATGGTGGTAAAAGTTGTAGTTAGGTTAAGTAATGTTAGTTTAGGTTAGATTAGGCTAAATTTGGTTCTAAATATCAGAAATGTGTTAAAAATTTAAGCTAACCCAACCTAACCAAATCTATTCTTTCCTAACCTGTCACCACCAAAACTTGCATTAAATTGAAAAAGTTGACTGGTAACACTGACTAAATCCAAGGAGAAAAAAAAAGTATTTCATTCACCAATTTGCAGACATTCATGGTAACATAAAAAAAAAATATAATTATAAAAATATATAACTTGTATATATAAAGCACACATCATTGACTATGATGTATATTTGACTACAATGTCAGTGTACATTACATAGAAAATTTTGAATCCACCATTCTGTATGCTGTACAGGACAGTTTAATCCTGTTGTATACCTTAGTAATTTAATTAACTCTTTTTATAACTAATATGCAAGAATTAAATTACGCTGATCCTGTAAGCTGTTAGAATATATTTCTGTAGTTTGAGCCAATTCTTCTGGCTGAATTGCCATTATTATTGACATTTGTTCCTAGTGAGATCTTATAAAGAAATACATGAACATACAGAAGACTTTGTTGTAAAATATCTTATTTATGTTATATCTGTTCATATTTTTGTTTGGACATTAATTTCTTCTTTTTTTAGATAATTTTTGGATAGATGGGGTTCCATTCAAAATAGGTGAGGCTTACAGACCCTTACCTCCAGTCAAACTTCCTCTATCAGTTCAGAATGCACTCGATGCAGCACATCAAAAAATGGAAGTTGACCCAGCAGTTTCCAGCATTGTGAGTAGTTAATGTCCATAGCAGTTTTGATTTTTTGCTCATAACTCTATATACCATGATGCAGGGTTGCAGATTTGTATCAAGGATCTTGCTGTATGCTCTGGGATTAGAAATTATTTTTGTCAAAACTTATGTTTACTCAATTCAATTGACAAATCATGAATAAAAAAAATACAGCAGTTCAGTTCAGGATCATTTCTAGATGGTGGTAAAATGTGGCTATGTAACTACGTACTGTAATGAGTGTGGTAAGGTAACAAAGGGGGGGGGGGGCAAAATTAAGCTGCTACTGGTTAGCCTATTAGTTCTATTTTTTTATGATCTGTTGGCTGTGTTGTCTACCCATATAGTACAGTTTGTATGACACTGATATAGTACCAATTATGCAGAAAAACTTAGTTGCACACTGGAGACATTTTGCTACATGATGTAAGAACATGTGGCTTTCTGTGAAAAAGCACTAATTTATAGGTTATATTGAATTAAAGTTTGGTGAATTTCGGATTTACAGACATTTTTCTTTATAACCAGCATGCAGAAGTTCACTGATCAAGTAGAGCTTGTCTACTATTTTAACCTAAAAAGTATAACAGCAAAACATCCCAGTCGAAAGGATCATAATACAATTTTAAAGCCAGTTATTCATCCAGCATTAAGGGGAAATATTGACCCCTCCCCTCCACGCTTTTCCAAAGAATGCCTCTCAGAAAATGGTGGCTAGGTGTGTTTTTTTGTACTTTTGACCCCTCCCTTCCTTGGAAAAGTCCTCTGATGCCCCTTCCTCTTGGGAAAAGTCGTTTGATGCCCACTTCTTGAGAAAAGTCCTCTGATGCCACCAAAAAGATTATCTGATGTATGCTTTTTATTCAAAAATTGGAGGAGGATCTAGATCTAGTGGATAGTTAGCAAATTATGGATATTTTATGCTACTTCGATTATATACTAGGTCTAGTTAATCGTTCTTAATTTTAAATTTATTATGTGTTACTGTTTTTCAAGAATTAAAATAGTTGGGTGCAAGTTGTGATAAGAAACGTACTGTTTTTCATGAAAAGTGTACCTTAGAGATAGAAGTGGACTTGAAGCAAAATAAAGTGACTCTGCTCCTGTATTTCTAACTGTCAAAATGTAGGTACCAGACTTCAAATTTGGCCATGTGATCATAGAAAATTCAAAGTTTGAGCTTTCTTGACAGCCAAAATTACAGTGGAAGAAGTCATCCAACTAAACTATATAAGCTAATTGCTGATCAGTAGTTGCAAAGATAACTTAATTCCTTACATATTGAATAAAGTGCATTTTACATTCTAACTAAATATTTTAAAGGTGCGAGAATTACTAGCAACATGGATATTGTGACTGCTGACTCCCAACAAGGAGCTACAATGCAAATTAGAGCAGTGTTTGATTCTACAGTTCCACCCCAACTAGGGTTTTGCTGAGGGGTTTTTGTCAAAGACATGGCTTAAATCTATCATTTAACTCCATAGGCTAAGCAGAAATTAAAACAGAGGGGAGGATCAAGACAAACTACTCAGAAACGACCTCTCAAGTCAAGTTTTCTCCTAATCCCTTGTAAGTACAAGATGTCACACAAAGAAGCTACAAGTCCCCTGTTGCCATGGACGTGAGCACCAGCACGTCTCTGTACGTGCTGTCCCTCACCGGAACAATCTTTCCGAAGCTAATATCCAGTCTCAACCATAGATGTGCTCAAGATCATGACTAGGTCAATGCAGAGTGTAGGCTAACCTGGGATGCCAAACCATAGTCATGTCACACCACCAAAAACCTGTTCTACAGGAGGCTCATCACCACCTTATATTGGACGTGTGATTTAAGGTAACACTTAAAGAAAGAGGAGAACCAGTGATAAAAGCTATTTCATAAATAGAACAAAAGCGCCTACAGAGACAGGGTCCTTGAATTTAAGGGGTAAAGTTGCATAAATAAATTTACTAAGAGACTTTATAGAGCAATAAAACTAGACATCCATTGCAACAACCATATGAAATGTTGCAACAACTGGTGTCTCTAGGTCGAAGTTGCAGAGCAATGTTCATGGAAGCAGAAAAACTTGTGTATTGGGTTTCATGTCTGCTACTGAATTATATAACTCCTGAAATAAGTTTCATTTGCACAAAGTAACTACTACAATTACTAATAACAATTCACTGTAGTATGAACCTGCCTGAGGCCCACACAGCTGAGCAAGTTCAACCTCCATCCCAATCTTTTCTAAGTTTTCCTCTTTACACCCTCCTAAAAAGTTCCAGTTTTCTTTAAATCCTTTCTTGAGGCTTATTCTCACCCCATTTGGGGACAAAAGTTTTTAGTTTGGCCCTAGATGAGTGGCCAAGAAAGACAATCTTAGGAAATCTTTCATCCCTCATCTGTAAAATATGTCCCAGCCATCTCAATCTGTCTTTCATTTGATATAATGGATTTACTGAAGAGTGCTTCTCACCAGTGTCTGCTTACCTATGTAGTGACCCAGGGCGATTTTCTGTGGTAATGGACTGTTTATAAATGATCAATTTATGGAAGTAGTTTGGACATAATACCCTGACTAATTTATGGATGTAATATGGACATAATACCCTGACTAAAAATAAAAAAGCTCTAATAGCTCATACGGTACTTGCTCCTAACAACAAAAGCTCTATGTGTTATCAAACCGTTCATAGTAGGCCTAATGAACTGTTCAAATTTTATTCACATAAGTAAAATCTTACTCTATTTTACGCTTTCTTTTTTTCAGATACTGGAACAGTAAAAATAACGTCTTTTTGTTTCTTTTCAGAGGCTCCAAGCCAAACTGGCCTTGTCTGAGATGGACAACTCAAAACAGAGTAAAATCTTAGAAATGCAAGGTCTTAGAGAAAGATTAGAAGAGTATAGGAATCGGAAAATAGAAGAAAAGCTCATAAAAGCAAAATTAGTGCCAGAAAATCATACTTTGACTGCATCCCAAATTGAAATCGAGATTGAAGATCCAAATCAGGATGAAGATCAGAAGAAACTGGTGGATGAATTTCGTGCAGACGCAAAAGTGAGTGAGCTTCCAGGATTGAATGCAAGTTTGCAAAGTCCCAAGAAAGATAGAATAAAACCTGGTAAACAACAGAATGTGATAAAGTTAACCAGTTTTGATGAATTTGAAAACGGTTCTACTCCTTTTGAAGACTTGGCATTAAAAAGTATTAATGATAAAGCTGAACTTGCCTCTCTGTTAACTCCCTGTACATTCCAGTCTCACACAGTGCCATCACAGACAAATAGCTTATATAGAAGTAATGGCTGTTATAGTGGTGCATTATCTTATTATGGAACAAATGTGAATCAAGGTATCTCAAGTTGTGATAAAAGCAAGGTGAATGAAGAATATTCATATTGTAATAATTGGGGTTTACCAACCAAGGGATTACATGATGGTTTGACGGATACGTTGCTTTGCTCTTTTCCCACTGCAAATACATATAATAGCTCTGACCCTCCCTCTCAGTGGCCTTCTAATCATGTGAGTCATTTTCTTCTTCTTTAGAATTAGATTGCTTCTTAAATGGTATTTTCCATTACAGTTTTTCATAGTCTAATGTGCTATTGTTCATAAAATAAGCCAAACTTTTGGACACAGTAAATTTGTATTTATGTATGTGTTTTCTGTTCATTGATTTCTGATCCAAAACTTATGGCGTGACTCATGGTGAGTCACAGGTGACTCATGATGCCTCAGGTGGCTTTCAACAAAATATAAAACATTCTATCTTGCAAAAACATTCTTCAAACAAAAATGTATTTTGTTTGAATTTTATTAGAAATATAGTAAATTTCTAATGAAACTGATATGTTCTTTTTGGAAATAATACCAGAGGACCAAGCTTCACTCAGTGATAAGAAAGAAGCTTTTTTGCATATTTATACTGACAAATTATCTTTGTTTAATTAGATATATTTCAATTTTTCCTGCTAAGATGTCTGAATTTTATCTATTTTTTTCTAAAAACTACTATCCCCCCCCCCAAAAAAAAAAAGACTAATATTTTCGCTGTTTATTATTACCATGCTACCATATTTTCTGACAATGCCTGCTGCAATGTAGTTCCATTTTTTTTAGTAGATTTTGATGTGATTTTGATTTTGATATGATTCTAAGCCATCTGATTTTAAATTTCTCAAGATTAATAACCTAAGTACTAACTAATAACCCCAAAATTAACATATTTGCTTTTTATCTGAACCATACTGCCATATTGTAAGACAACACCTGCTATTGATTTGACAATAGGCTATATGTTGGTTTTGTGTGACCAGTTAAGGAAAAGTTTTAGAATTGTTGAGGTAAAAACTTGTATTAAAAAATAAATTCCATAGGACTTATTGAGAGGAGATTTTTTAAAAGATACATTTTTATTTGAATTACTTGACTTTTTTGAAAAAAATAAGAAAAAAAATACCATCCTGGAAAAGGACTTGAACCCTCAGAGCATAGAATTTTACTTTCTATAATAACCCCTTATATCAGATTGAAGTTGCATCTAAGGTTCTTGAGCTCTATAGAATTGTATCAAACAGTTCGTGGTAACAAACTGTAGTAAGGAGCAACCCGGCTCAATAGTAACCAAAATTCTAAAAAACGGAATTTTGATACCAATAGTTACATCAAAAGAATCGCATTTTAATGCTGATTTTAATATATAAGTTTAATCTAGTTTAGTTTTACCTATCAAAAGTTACGAGCCTCAGAAAATTTGCCTTATTTTAGAAAATAGTAGGAAACACCCCCTAACTGTAATCAGAGAACTCTATTGTAGAAGTTTCAAGCTCCTACCTGCAAAAATGTGGAATTTTGCATTTTTTGCCAGAAGACAGATAACGAATGCATGTTTATTTGTTTTTGTTTTTTTTCCCAGGGGTGATTGTATCAACTCAGTGGTCCTAGAATGTTGCAAGAAGGCTCATTCTAACGGAAATTAAAAGTTCTAATGCCCTTTTTAAATGACCAAAAAAATTGGAGGACACCTATGCCCCCTCCCACGCTCTTTTTCCCCTAAGTCACCGGATCAAAATTATGAGATAGCCATTTTATTCACCATAGTCGAAAAACCTAATAACTATGTCTTTGGGGACGACTTAATCCCCCACAATCCCCATGGGAGGGGCTGCAAGTTACAAACTTTAACTGTTGTTTACATATACTAGTGAGTATTGGGAAGTGTAATGACGTTTTCAGGGGGATTTTTTTTGGTTTGGGGGGAAAGTTGAGGGGGGGTTACTAGGGAGGATCTTTCCATGGAGGAATTTGTCATAGGGGAAGAGAATTTCAATGAAGGGGGCGCAGGACTTTCTAGCATTAATTTAAAAAAAATGAAAAAATAAATATGAAAAGTGTTTTCAACTGAAAGTAAGGATCAGCATTAAAACTTAAAACGAACAGAAATTATTACGCATATGTGGGGTTCACCTCCTCGTAATACCTCGCTCTTTACGCTATAGTGTTTTTAGTAAGTTCAACTATTTATTCTATGGTCTTTGGGATTCAGGGGTCATTCTTAAGGAATCAGGACAAATTTCAAGTTTTAGTGTAAAGAGCGAGGTATTGACGAGGGGATGAACCCCCTCATATACATAATAAAAAATACGAATATAGAAGTTCGTTACGTAAGTTAATTAGTAAGTTACGTAAATTTTTTACTAATGGAAACGTTTGTAAACAATTAAAAGTTCTAGTTGCCTTTTTAAGTAATAAAAAAATTTGAGGGCAACTAGGCCTCCTCCCCCGCTCCTTTTTTTCTCAAAATCTTCCGATTAAAACTATGAGAAAGCCATTTAGCCAAAAAAAAATAATATGCAAAGTTCGTTTTAATTATTTATGTGCAGAGAGCCAAAATCAAAACATGCATTAATTCAAAAACGTTAAGAGATTAAATAGAAAAAAACAGTTTTTTTTTAAACTGCAAGTAAGGGGCGACATTAAAACTTAAAACGAACAGAAATTACTCCGTATATGAAAGAAGCTATTCCCTTCTCAACGCCCCGCTCTTTACGCTAAAGCTTTTTACTGTTTTAAAAAGTAGAGTTAAGAGAAAGAGTCAAACTTCTCAACTCTACTTTTTAAAACAGTAAAAAGCTTTAGCGTAAAGAGTGGGGCGTTGAGGAGGGAGCAGCCCCTTCCATATACGGAGTAATTTCTGTTTGTTTTAAGTTTTAATGTCGCCCCTTACTTGCAGTTAAAAAAAAACAACTTGTTTTCTTTATTTAATAATATTACAACACAGACATATGTTAGCCTTCCCAGTAAAATCAGTAAGACCTTATCTTTTCCTCAGTTTTAAAGTATTGTAATTCAATAGCACCCAATACTATGAAGATTTGGTGTTTTCTTTGCCAGTGTGACCTGATATTGGCTATAATCATGCCTGATATGGTTTTCTTTTTATTTGCTGTTTTCAGTGTTATTGAATTCCATTTTATTCTTGAACTAGTGGCTGAAGTAAGTTGTATTTTTATTTCCTTCTCAAATTTCTCTTCATTCGTGTTTTCTTTCGTATATAAAATTACTCCTACAATTTGGGAGGAGAGAGGGAAATCTCACCTTATTGCTATTCAAGAGGGGACTCACAAAAAAAAGTCTAGAGAGGAAGAGATTCAAGTATTCTTCTGTATTGAAGTATTCAAGAAACTAAAGATTTTTTGTTTGAAAGACTTGATTTTTAAGATCAGGCTGGTAACATGAAACTCTGAAGGATTGTCCAAAGGACCTCCTCCTCCTTTCTGAAAAATTTTGGGAAAATTGAAATGCATGTAATTCGCATTGTGCTCAGATATTCGCTTTTTTCGAATATCAGACCCTCCATTTGTCTACCTGCTTTATGCATTAAAATATGTGAATTAAAAATTTGGAACAGGCGTTAAAATTTAAACGGGCAGAATATAACTCTTTTAAAAAATCAAATTTAAAACAGTCAAGAATTTATGTTAGTGAAAAAAAGACATTACACAAAGAAAATTGACTACAAGTAAGAGGTGGACTTCTGCTTTTCTCAACCCCTCCTCCCCTTCCCCACTGAAGGCAAGAGGGGCAATCAATACAAAATAGATATAAAAGATTTTTTACACCCTTGTCTTCAAATTATAACACAACTAGAAAGATTTGTTTCTTTAATGGATATAATTAACTATATAAACCTATTTTTTATGTGTGTATTTTTCTTTTTTATTTTACATTCCATCACCACGCCCTTGCCGTCCCGCATGCATTTTTTTTTTTAAAGTATGGACATTCTGCCTTGCTTGAAGTGAAATTATGCAATGGCTGGAGACATAAGAGGTTGGTCCTTGGACCTCCGCCTCTCTCCGTGACATTTTTGTTGCAGAAATGTAGGCACGTTGTACCTTGTTTGAAGCGAAATCACGCAAATATTTTTGATCTGTACTATCTTACAAATCCAGTGGGCCACAGATCCATCCAAAAGCCTGTTGCTCCTGTCTCTTCCAACTTCGTAGCAGAAGGCTAGACATTTTACATCTTATTTGAACCAGAACCAAACAAAGATTTTCAATTTATGAGATTAGAGATCCAAAGTGGTCAAGGATCCCTGCAAACTATTTAGTGCAAAGTTAGGCCTGTTGTATGTTGTTGGAACTGGAATTACGTAATGATTATTGACTCCAAGCAGGAACTCCAAAACAGGCCGTGACTGGAGCTCCAAAGCTACCTGTTAGCATCCCCAACCCTTCTATCTTCAACTTTTTAGCTTAAAGTTAGCTATGCTCCATCTTGTTTTAAAAAATACATTGTGATTTCCAATTCTGTATATACAATTTGAGGCACAAAATGGATCTCTGGCCCCTCCAAGTTTTTAGTAGAAACTTGAGCATATTGCACTTTGTTTGAAGCTGAAACATATAGAGGTATTTGCCATGAATGAATGGAGGCACAAAGAGGGCCAATGGTCCCTCCAACACCCCACTCTATCAAAACTTATCAGAAAATATGTCACCATGCTTTCTTTTACCTATTGACATGAAGTTTGTGGGCCAAGGACATTCGGGAAAATGAATATGAACATAATGACAACTTTAGTACAAAAGTGCTTATATCCACTTGAAACATATTGGGGCAAGATCATATTAGGGCAAGTAACTCGGACCAAGGGGAAAACAGGAACAGATTTTTGCTTACCTTTTGTGAAAGTTTGTCTAGATTCACTTTCAATTTGGTCCAGAAATTACATCGTCACATAGTTTCTTCTTTATCATGCAGAATGGCTTTTAAATAAAAATTGTAAAGCATACTCATCTTCAGGGACAAAAGGTTGGATAAATCAGTTTACCTTATATTTTTTCCTGATACATTTTAGACTAGGGAAATTTATTGCTATGCAAGTCGTTATGCAGTAGTTACAAAGAATAGTGCCATATGGTTAAGTAGTTTTTCAATTATTAGTGTTTGCAACAGTCACTTGTTGGTAGATCTAATCAAATTATTTTTATCATCAAACACGCTGGAAACAAATGAAAGGCATTATATTTAAGCCAAAGTAACATAGTTTATGCTTGTAAAAGTTGATATGTCGAAGTAACAATGAAGGTTGGGTTAGGTTTTCTCATGATTATGAGCAGGACTCCTGTCCTGCTCATAATCCTGCTCTGTTTGCAAAGTTTTTAGGCTTTGACACTGAAATGACTTATTTATCTACATTTTCTTGGCACTCATCTGTTAGCTAGTAAACACTAGAGAATCTGCATCTACAAGTACAGGTTGAAACAACCGAGACACTTGGGAGAAAAATAGGATGTTTATAATTTGGGCTGTATATTTGCACATTAGGGAGGGGATTAAGTAAAGCTGCATGAAAAATGTAACCTAAAGTAACCAAAATACCAACTAAATATTTATTAAAATATAGCTACAATTTAGTTTTCCACTGAGCCAAAGCTAATTGTCTCATATACAAACAGCCATTGTCTGATTCATTGTCTGATTTTATAGATTCAAATTCTCCAGCGTGTACTGGATAAGGAATAAGTACCATTTACTATCCCAAGTAAAATAGAAATATCCTATGGGGGGGGGGCTATACATGAAAAGCTCTACGCTAAGGTTGAAATTTTAACAAGAATGTTTTGATTCGAAAAATTTCGTTACTGTCATAGCAGGGACAAGATCAACCCCTCATCATCCAGATTACATGCTTATCAAAAAATATTCCACAAGTGAAAGGAGAGTTGTAAGCAAAATCTCCCTCCATAATGATCTGAAAGATCTCTCATGGAATATTTGGGAATTTGCACTTAAAACTGCATTTTTTGAGCCTTTCGGTACCCCCTCAAACCTCAACATATTTACTGGAATCTAGCCAATTAATTGGTTTGTAAATATGGATGAATGAAGCATCAAATGAAGTTTGACAAAACTGATCTATAAAAGCGGATTCTGCATTGACTTGATATACATCTAGATACAAGTGTTTATGTATGTGGCAGTGTTTTTTCTGAAACTGGGAGGGGGTGAAGTGTAGTTTTTGGGAGCTTTAAACCTATTGGCTGCCTTGATGTCTATTGGGGCCACAATAACACATTTTATGTCACAAAACGACAGATATCAACACTTGTATCTGTTGCTACAAGAAATAAAGGTGCCAGAGCTCTAAATATACTTCCAAATGAGCTTTATAGGCCTATCGATATTGTACGACCACTGGTTTGAACTTTCACCACTGGCGACTTCAACTTCAATTTTTTCTTTATTCAACTTAAAAAATACAAAAACAATATTATGTCCCAACAGAGAACAGAGTTCGTAAGGCTGGGCGAAAAAAAAACAAATTAACAAACAAACTCGCATTCATAACCATCCTTTTCAGGATAAATAGGCTACATGTTTTTATTTATTTATAAATTGTGATGGAAGCATCCACTCGGTTGTTTCCATGCATGTTTAACTCTCCCTCTCCCTTATCAAGGCATTTCCCCTTTTCCCAAAATTATGAAAATTTTCATATGATAGTAACATTAATTAGTAACTTGAAACTTTTTGCTTTCTACACACTAGTAATCAGCATAAATATTGTATCCTTACAATGCAATATTGTTATGCAAATTCCACTGATTAGAGTTTCAATTTCGCTGACAAGGGCTGTTTTTTACTTACCGTTTGGTTTCAAACCATGAAGGGCTTGAAGCAATCCTGTTTAGGGTAGGTTTGTTAAAAAAAAATGTTTTTATATTCAGATGAATATATTGGCTCTTGAAAGGTTTCTCATTTTTAAATACAGTTAAAATCATAATACAAATGTGTGAATGTCATTGTGAAATTATAGTTTCTGGCCATTATGACTGTGTTTGTATCTGTGTTGCAATGAGTAGTAATTGTAATAGATTGAAACAGCTGTCGCTTGCATATCTAGCTACAATTCACCGTCTAGAAACGTGCCTGGACAGACATCTGATAGACGTTGTTTTTACTAAGGGCCCTCACTAAAACTTCAAAACATTTTTGTTTTCAATAGCGTGCAAATGACACTCCAGCCTTTTGGGGTTTAAGGTGGGTGTACCATTACTATTAGTTTTGGCAAAGTTTGCTCGTTTTCAGTTTGACATGATGGGGTTTATTTATTTATTCATAGTAATTTTTGTTCGTTATTTGAAGATGGGTAATATAATTTTAGGAAAAAAGTTTGAGAGATGGCGAAAGTGTCTTTCGCCATCGAGGAAAGTTAGAAATGCAACTATCAATATTAGGAAAAGGCTTTTGGTAGAAAAGAGGAGGGGTTTTTAAAGGCAGTATTTAGGGGGTTTTAAAGGAAGTATAAAGAAAGTATTTCAGTGATAGATTATAAGAGAACAAGATTTGATCACCTAATTTAATATCTGTATATTTTAGGTTTACTTCATCCATTCATAGCAATTCTACTCGTTTTTTATTTGACATTCTTTATTACTTTATTTTTGCTTGTCTTAGTTTTTAACATTGGTCCTTTTTTTCTTTGATTAACCATTTTTGGAGAAAAGTTTTAAAATTTACTTCTGTTTGCTTATAGTTGACACAATTAGGTTCGCGCTAGCTGTATGATTATTTGCTAATTTTTTTTAAGCTATGCCGCTTAAGAACTAAAGTGTTAGATTTTGATTTAAATTCAGGCAAAGTTTGAAGATTCAATCCAGGTTTTCATCAGGGCATGGATATAGCGCAAGGAAGGCATGTAATTTTTATTTTCAGTACTTCTTTTTCATGGGCATTCATGGGCATCAAGTCTACTTGATGCCCATGAATGGATTCTACTTCCCTGTCAAATGGGTATCACATCCCCAGTGAGAGTCTGATATCTGTTCGCCCATCTTTGGGGGCATTTTTTTCATAATGAGAGGGCAGAGTTCTCTCTTCCAAGATCATTCTAATAGCCTTTTGGAAAATTCAAAACTTGGACTAGAAATGGCACTTGCAGTTTTTTTTTTACCCAACCCCTGATAACCTTGTGCATGGTACCAATCATATTTTAAAAAAAGAAAAAGTTGGAATGATATTGTAAATTAGGTATTTTTTTTAGGTTGACGTGGAAAAAACAGTGATACCCAAGTCAAAACTACCTAATCCATACTTTGATTTATCAATAGGAAAACAATACCTAGTCCGACAGATGATAGATATGGGATTTGATCACGGAAGATCTGCACGGGCAGTTAAAAAGTTTGGTGATGATGGAAAAAAGGTACCACCTCTTTGCTTTAATAAATTATTTTTAATTACTTGTGTATTTGCTCTAATTTGGTTTCTTTATTTAATAGAGGATCATCAATCGAAAAAGGTTCCAAGATTCCATTTGTACCCAAAGTTTGAATTTGGCAACTGATATTTATTCTTTAAATTTTCAGCTGAAGAAGTTTCAGCTTTATTAAAATGAAACAAATAAATATCTGATATTTTGAAAGATTTTCTTTAAGTTTATAGTCCAGTATAAAAAAAAAAAAAATCATGGCCACTTTCACATCACCAGAGTATTTGAATTCTAAGAAACGTTTTGCATATATTTTGCTTCTTCGAGAAAGTTATAGTTTTATTCTTGACTAGAGAAGTTTAAGGAAAACATTATTATTACAACTCTACCTTTGAATAATGAACTAGAAACTAATCTTGAGTTTCGAATATATTTATAAGAATCTTTTTTGCAGTAATGTTCTAGTTGCGGTTGGTTAATGTACACATGGAGAAGAGGGTGGACAGTAGAGATACTTTTGAGCAAGTTGTGCCAGTCTCTTGAAACGACTGCTATTATTTCGCCACCACTCTAACGGGCAGCTTTTTTTTCCTGTCAATGACAGCTTGACTTATGTACCTTTCCAGTTTCTGATCAATATTATCTGCTGACTCTTCTTCTGACTTGTTGAAGTTGCAAATATGCTATCAAACAGGTAGTAAATAAAACTTTCTGTGCCTACTCTTCTTCGTTTGGATACAGGGTGCCTCTTGGGTTTTTAATTTGGAGGAGGGATTTGAAGAATGTGTCGTCAAAATCGTACAGTATGCCGACAGATGTGGACACGCAAGCTAATTTCTAATTTCTTAGGTTAATAGATAAATTTCCCAAGGTGTCGGCACGTGGCGCTGACACCTTTGAACTCTCCCCCCCATAAGTTGCGCCCCTGACTGGATATTATGGCTATAATCGATGGAATCTTGGATCTTTCACCCTTGCAAGTGATCATTTATTAAAAAATATGTATGGTTTATTATATTCTTTTTAGTTGTTTTGGTGGAAGTTGTACATTCTTGAACTCACCATACATTTTGAACATTGCTGCACCAGGTGTGTTTTGACAAGTACTGACAAGAGATGTACTTTGATTTCAATTGAGTCACATATGCTGCCCCCCTCATCACAGTCAGACTTAGCTGGTGGCTCTGCCCCCAAGGATTAGATAAGCAAAAATTACGTGAAGAAAACTGGCGCCATCTTCTCGATAAATTGGGCATAAAAAAAGAAATCGATTTTCGATATTTTTTTTCGATATCCGATAATGACACTGCCCCCAGTATTGGCCTGATGATTTCGGCCGGTTGATATATCGGTTGAGTCCTGTTGGTGTGATTTCCCTTCCAGATATTCAGTAAAAGAAAGAAACATCATATCAAACTAACTTATAGTAGACGAGTTTTTAACCATCCCCAGGCACTCAAGATGGACCTTCTCGCGATAAACCAGTGCAATATCCATGATCTCAGATCAAAGTTCGAACAGTTCCTTCGTTTAATGCACTTGGTTAAAGGCATAAAAGTATATATTAGTGGTACCAACCTTAACCAAGAGATACTAAGCGTCGATGCCTCAATACAGGCGTTTATATTCAGCTGAGAACCCGGTTGACCTAATGGTGTGAATCTCACTATAGGTGCGTTTGAAATATTTCCCAAAAAACCATTTTCCTTTTGCATGCCTTAATATTCCGAATAGAGAGGGCAAATGGTTTACGTGAATTAAGGTGAAGCTAACCACCAAATCTGTGAAACATTCCAAACTGTTACGGAACTAGCTACCCCAAAGGATCCCTTGAGTATATCCGAGGGAAGTATCTGCGATTGTTTTCGATGGTAAATTCATAAAATATGTTCACCTTTGCGTCTGGCTTCCCGTAGAAACGGGATCTCACAGGAGTCAGGACCCTAGCAGATCATATTGTTGTCCCCCATTCCTTATAAGCCCCTGAAAAATTTCCTCGAGGTAGGTGCTCAACCCTTTGCTAGCGACGGGGCTATTATAGCCTCCTTGGAACAGTTTCACCATTTCCTCCTTTCAACTAGGTTCATGTGAATGTTGTTCAGCACCCACAGGCAGAGGTTGAGGCTCTGGATAAAAGCTCTACTCAATTGTTCTTGATGACAATCGTTAAGAAGTTCCTGGCTTGCCCTCCATGCTTATACTTTCCTTGAGTGAGCGAATTACTCCATCCATTAAGTTGTTGCATTCTGTAGTGTTGATGTGAGGAAATTTCATAGTTCTTATAGCATCCTAAGCTAACCGAGCTTTTATAATTCTTGTTCTGAATTTGCCTTTTGTCTGGGTCCTTTCATCAAAAGTGAAAAAGTGGGCGTGTTGTCTCTATACCCAAACCAGACAGCAATCCAATGGACATATGTATAGTTGTTTAAACTTATAAGTTTTCTATTCTGTATTGTAAAAGCCCATAAGATTTTGATATTCTACTATAGTATAAGCTAGGTTTTCGTGACTCAGCACCAGGAGCGAATTGAGACTATGGCTCAGTAATTCATAAGAACATTTCAGAGGCTTTTGAGAGTTTGGCATATAGGCCTGTCAAAGAACATAGAATAGAATCTAAAGTTGGCCAAGAGGCGTGATTGAAAATTAAAATTGGATGATATTCATTGGCTGTTTACGTCCCGTAACCACGTGGTTCTCCAGGGTGGCATCCTGGGTCCTACTCTTTTACCCGTGTAATAATGACATGGAGATCGATCTAGCAGACAGTACACCACTTTGCTGAAGACGAAACAACTCATACAGCCATATGAGACAACAAAAATCTTCTAAATTTCTCCCTCCTCCTTTTCATTGGATCTTCTGGAGGTCATTAAATGGTCCGATGGTTGGATGATGAGCTTTGTTGCAGTGAAAATAAAGAGTTGAGCCGATCATGCTCCAGCGTCTCGACTACATCTTCGAACAGGAAGCAATCAACAGAACTGAACAACCTTGAAAAATTGTAGTAAGAGATTAAAAGAGGGATTTCGTATTGCAGCCGAGGTTAATTAGAAATTAGTAATTACGTAATTAGAAATATGAAGTGTGCATATGTTTACTTAAGAATTAATACAATTCCGTGATAATAAAATCGGAAGACTAAATAGTCGAAAATATAAGAAAAAATATTTAAAAACTTTTTCAGAATGGATCAAAAAGTAGAAAAACAAATTTTTCTGGAGAATCGTATGTGTATAATTGAAATGAGGGGGACAAAATAGATTATGCTTTGTAAAACTCGAGATCAGTTTAATTTTTTTCCTCAACTTACCAACGTATTTCATTTACGTATTTACAACTGTGATCAATTTGATATCCATGTTATGTAAAGCCTAATCCGTTTCGCACCCCTCGTTTTCACTTATATTCGTAGATTATCGAGGATAAGTCATTTTCAACTTTCTAGTTCATTTTGAAAACGAGTAAATATCTTTTTTTTCAGGCCAAAAGAAAATAATAAACTAAAAATATGTCCTTGTACAATTAATCTTATAATTCTTTTATAATCATTATTTTAGGTGTTAGATTACCTTCTGCTCATTCAGTCTCTTGAAGAAGCTGGCCATCCCGGTGATCGGGTTGAGCAAGCACTATTAAAAGTGGGAGACTCTGATGTAGATGATTTGAAGCCACTATTGGAGTTAACGAACCAGTTTGTTAGCTTAGGTTATTCAGAAGAGGCGGCAATTGATGCTTTAGTTAGGTCAAAAAATGACCAAGATGCCGCGCTCGATTTGCTTGCCACTTAGTGCTTAGTTGACCTTTCTTCGTGTTGCTTTCATATACATTTACCTGAAAATTATTTTCGTTGTGTGTTAAATTAAGGTTTTTTTGTTTCTTTTTTAAAATTCTACTCGACTTTAAAAAAAGGCTCATGCCCGGATGCAAGCAGGACTGGAGAGAGGTCCATATGAAGCTTTGAAAGATTTAAGCATCAGAACATGTATTTTGAGGACTTACACACCCCTCCCCCGTCTTTTAACTTTTGGCTGTGTCCACCTTGGAAAAATTTGAAATTATATGTTTTTTTTTGCTGTTGCTTATATCACGAGAACACTTTTATTTTGTTACCTGTGTATGAAAATATTTAGTTCTTTGAAAAAGTAAGTTTGGTCCTTTCTTGCCTTCCACATACATTCGAATAAATATTACGTTGGAACTAGGTATGGAGCTTGGAGGGGATACATACCTGTTTGCACCTGCTCATAAAGGCTATGCATAGATCCCCCCTCCCATTGGCCCAAAGGATCTCCAGTTAAATTCGAAAAGCTAGGGTCCAAAATTATCCCCGTTGTCCTTTGTAAAGTTTCTGAAATCTCTCCTCTTAAAATTTTGGGTGTTTGAATCTATGGGCTTGTCATTAGGTTGTCAGACTAGTTGAATCGAAATCTGATTGTTTAAAGGCACTGTCATTTTCAAAACTAAGTGCTGTCACCTTTGTTTTTCAGAATTTCATTAAACTGAGAAAAATTTTAGGCAGTTGTCTGTTACTGCTGCTACGAATTTGGTCTAGCGTTATGTCATTTCATGTGGAAAACCTGCAAATACTCCTCCATCCCATCTTGTTCAAAGTTTCTACTTTGGCCATGTCCCAAGCAATGCATAGTGGTTTTACTTGTTTTGATGGTCTCATCCCATCTTAAACCTGTATTTCCAGTCTTCTTCTCTCCACTTTGCAGAATATTCAATAAGATATTTCTGCGAATACTAAGTGTAAATGGACTGCTTCATCCATAATAAGTCACATTCTGCATCCAATCGTCAAGCTTCTTCCTAAATCAACCTCTCGAGGTAATCTTGCTTTACTAATCGAATAACTGATTCATGTGGAGCAATTAATGACAAATCTCCTATAAGTGCGCTTTTAGGCCAACAGTTTTAAAATATTCCTTGAAATTCTTTCAAACCAATATGGAGAGGGTGGGCTGGATTTTAGTACCCCTTCGTCTCTTGCTCCTACCTGAAATTTTTGCCGTATATTTTCTTAAATATTTGTATCTGATGTAAATATTACCGCTGTTCGTAATATATAGAAGAGAAAAGAAACGTGCTTAATTCTTAAGCTGTATAGGATTGAGTGGTTTTGTATTAAAACATTGTTTTAAGGCTGCTTTCATTCTACCTACTCAAGTATTTTGCTTAGTTTTTTTCGCCTAAGCTAGATGAGACATTTTGAAACTTTCAATACAGCATTCCGAGAATAAGAACCCATGTATTTTAATTTTGGATCCATATTTTTTTTGAGGCTAAAATAATAGTATTGGGCATAATCGTTATTGCTTATAAAACGCTCATTCAAGTTGTTGATTAGAGTTGGCGTGATTCCTTTTTATCCTCTAAACTTGTTGAAGTTCTGAATGATTTTTTCTGTTAAACTAATCTATTTCCTCATCTTTTGCCTTTGTGAATATTTTGTTTTTGTGAAATAAACGGATGACTTCAGTTATTTCGTAGTGCACGTGACCGATTAGTCGCTGATTCTGGTTGTTTCGCCTAGTAATACTCTAAGTATGCAGATATAATTCTAAGGGACGGGATTTTAAATCAAATATTTACCTTACGCATAAAGGTATTATATAAACATTGGAGGTCAACATTTATTAGTGAGCCTTGGGACGTACGTCATGGAAAGGCAGTGTGGTCTTCGAAAATACCTAGGAAGAATGCTCACTTTTCCCATTAGTGAGCGTTGGGGCTCAGTGTTGTCTTTTACGAATCAAAAGATTCTTAACAATCGCTTGAACTGACCTGAACAAACACTTTCAAAACTGAAACTGAAGGATCTGCCAAAAACACTTTACAATCGATGAACAAATAATATGCAATCGAGCCCCATAAATCCTCTCTTATTTGTCCCTCCCTATGTACAAATTTAATGTCTATCATACTAATTTAGTACGATAATAATAATCAATCCCAGAAAATCTTTTGGAACAAAAAAAAAAAAAAATCCAGAATCGAGTCTGGATTTGTCCCTATTGATTTGTCATTTGTAAGAGCATTCGTCCTCTATGTATATTCGATTATCACTATGATTTGTGTCTTCAAATTGCGGCAAAAAAGATGAAATCGAGTCCTCGCCTAGCTTACTCGGTCAACTATATAAATTAAATACATATTTTATCAACTGTTAATTGTTTCCTAAAAAGTGGAAGCGATAATATTGAGAGACACGGTTTCTGGCTCGGGACCGTTTGTTTTTGCTTGTAATTAACAAATAAACAATGTTTTGTGATGGAAACAAGAGCAAAATTTAAATTTAAATCGATCAAATTTATCGGTTCTAAGCCTGTACAACATAGTTAATAAAAGCAGTGGAAATAAAAAAAAAAACACCAATAATTCCCAATATTTGAACGATCATGCAAAGGTATTGCTTTACTGAAAAAAGAAGAAAAAATAGGATGCTGTTTTAGTAGCCAAAAAGTGATTATGCAACCTGTATATAATAACAGACTTCTGTAACGCATTCTATTGGCTTTGATCAGCCACGATAACTTTTAGAGTACAATTTGCATTCTCTTAGAAACTCGAGTAAAGATTAAGAAAAGTTACTTTAGTAACCAAAAAGTCATCAAGAAAACTATAAAAGACCGACCAGGTAATAAGGCAGCTCATTTGTTAAGGCAGCCCTGATAAAAAAAAAAAAAACTAGCAATATAAATTGCATAAATCAAGTTGAAGAAACATATCTAAGCATTATTCAAATTACTAATATACCCTTAAATAAACTCCGTAAATCTAGTTTTTCGTGCCTGTTGTACTGTTGGGTAGTAGGAAGCTTACAGATATCTATTCTATGGGTAGAAGGGAGAAGATTGAATCACACTTTTCGTACAGCCTACTGTTTGAAATACGGTTTGTCAGCCGGGCACCCAGAACAATTATTAGGCACTTTCTTTGGAAAACATCTAGCAAATTTTCATCCGTTATTCGGTAAGTGAAGCTGCCCATCAGATCAATCTTTTCGTTTGGAAATTAATAGTGTCTATTTTGAATCACAGAGCTGAAGACGTTATTCATAGGCTGTGCTTCACGGCAAAACCTGTGGACCTATGACCATACAAAAAACCAGTGAAATTTCACAGGAAACCTGTGCTGGTGGCAAAAAACAAAACATGCGAATTTATGGGGTTGAAAAAGGTGAAAGTCTTAAAAACAGCCAATTCATTTGGTGGAGTCTCGTGTCATTTGGTGCTTATTCCTTACGAGTCACGGATTAGTCAAAATGTCACAGAACAGACATACTTGTAAGTTTTATATTTAGATATTAAGTTTTGACATATTATGACATATTAAGTTTTTCTTTATCTATTTTTAGAATTTTTGTAACTCACAGAGAACGTTAAGTTTGTCTATAGGCCAATTGTAATAAGGCTATATATTTTTCCTGGTCTAGACTCGAGTCTTATTATGATAGCAATTAAACAAATAATCGCTTCGAATTTTCATTCAAAGGTAGGCCAAGAAACAACATTAAAAGGAATAAAAATAATTCCGTAAGTTGAGGGGGGCTACCAACCCCTTAAATTCCACCTGTTGGTAAATTGTATCTATCAATAATCATAGACTGATTGGTAGGCCAACA
>NC_088879.1:16997832-17063745 GCF_032884065.1 Artemia franciscana | reverse complement strand
AGTTCCCTCCCCCCAGAAACAAAAACATTGAAAACCACACTGAATGGGCTTTTTCTCATGGAAAACACAATAACACTCAGCTGTGAGCCATGCTACTACTACTAACAACACACCACAGCACCATGCCACCTGACACCAATACAACTGCACACTTCCTTATGACATCCTCCCACCTCAGACAAGGAAAACCTGCTTTCTGTTTAGCCAAAGATGATTGTCTGAAAAGGAGAATCTTTGGCAATATGTCATCCTTCATCTGCAGAGCATAGCCTAACCATCTCAACCTTTATTTTATTATAGCCCTCAAAAGTGGGATTGGACCAAACTTTTGGTACAGCCCATGTTTGAAATACAATCAGTCAGCCAGGTGCCCAGAACAATTCATAGGCAATTTCTCTGGAAAACATCCAGTAAATCTTTATCCACTTTTCAGAGCAACTATGCTTCAAAGCCATGTCTGACCACTGTCATCACTGTTATTTTAACGTTGCAGCAAGCATTCAATCACAAATAATATGCACCAGCGCAAGACAAGCAATAAAACAACATTGATTTCTAAGCTAAATTACATAAAAAAAAACTAGTTTTTTTTAACTGAAAGTAAGGAGCGACATTAAAACTTAAAACGAACAGAAATTACTCCGTATATGAAATGAGTTGTCCCCTCCGCAATCCCTCGCTCTTTATGCTAAAGTTTTTAATTGTTTTAAGAAGCAGAATTGTGGCAAAGAGTCAAACTTTAGCGTAAAGACCGAGGGATTGCGGAGGGGACAACCCATTTCATATACCGAGTAATTTCTGTCCGTTTTAAGTTTCAATATCGCTCCTTACTTTCAGTTTAAAAAACTAGTTTTTTTATTTAATTTCTGAACGTTTTTGAATTAATGCATTTTTGATTTTGGCCCTCCGCACATTAATTAGTAAAATGAAATTTACATATTAATTTTTTTCTGACTAAACGGCTTTCACTTAGTTTTGATCAGACGATTTTGAGAAATAAGGGGTGGGGAAGGAGGCCTAGTTGCCCTCCAATTTTTCGGTTACTTAAAAAGGCAACTAGAACTTTTAATTTTTAACGAAAGTTTTTATTACTAAAAAATATACGTAACTTAAGAATTAACTTACGTAACAAACTTTTATGCTCTTATATTTTTTATTATGTATATGAGGGGGTTTGTCCCCTCGTTAATACCTCGCCTTTTACACTAAATCTTAAGTTTTGTTCCAATTCTTAAAGAATGAACCCTGAATCAGAAAGGCCGTGGAATAAATAGTTGAAATTACTAAAAACACTTAGCATAAAGAGCAAGGTATTTATCTCCTCCTAAATACCTCGCTCTTTATGCTAAAGTATTCTTTAAACCCCTTATATGCGTAATAATCTCTGTTAGTTTTAAGTTTTAATGCTACTCTTTACTTTCAGTTGAAAAACTTTTTCGTGTTTATATTTTCATTGTTTTTTTTTATAGTAATGCTAGAAAATCCAGCGCCCTTTTCATTGAATATCTCTTCCCCCATGACATGTTCCTCCAAGAGAAGATCCACCCACATAGCCTCCTCCCCTCAACCCCGCCCCAAACCAAAAATATCCCCCTGAAAACGTCCGTACACTTCCCAATCACCATTAGTGTATGTAAACACTGGACAAAGTTTGTAACTTGCAGCCCCTCCCCCAAAGACTGTGGGGGAATGAGTCATTCCAAAGACATAGTTAATACGGTTTTCGACTATGCGGAACAAAATGGCTATCTCAAAATTTGGATCCGTTGACTTTGGGAAAAAAATGAGCGTGGGAGGGGGCCTAGGTGCCCTCCAATTCTTTTGGTCACTTAAAAAGGGTGCTAGAACTTTTCATTTCCGTTAGAATGAGGCCTCTTGCGAGATTTTAGGACCACTTGGTCGATACGATGACCCCTGGGAAAAAAAAAAAAAAAAAACAAACACGCACCCGTGATCTGTCTTCTGGCAAAAAATACGAAATTCCACATTTTTGTAGAAAGGAGCTTGAAATTTTTGCTATAGGGTTCTTTTATAAGCTGAACATAACGGTGTGATTTTCGTTAAGATTCTATGACTTTTAGGGGGTGTTTCCCCCAATTTTCCAAAATAAGGCAAACTTTCTCAGGCTCGTAACTTTTGATGACAAAGATTAAATTTGACGAAACTTATATATCTAGAATCGGCATGAAAATTTGATTCTTTTGATGTATCTTTTAGCATCAAAATTCCGTTTTTTAGAGTTTCGTTTACTATTGAGCCGGGTCGCTCCTTACTACAGTTCGTTACCACGAACTGTTCGAAAAGAAAATAATTCGGTATTTCGGGGCTTCTGACATTATTACTCCTTTGTGGAAGTTAGGCTCAAAATTGGAAAAGGATTATATTTTTTCTCTGGGCCCCTTCCACCTCTTAGTTCGTTTATTTTCCCGTTAGTTTTCACCAGTTTTTGCTTTATAGTTGTGTTATCTCTTAGCAGTTCTTTCGTTAGTTGAGTTATGGTTGTGGTATATATGTTTTATCGCTCGTATAGTTGTGCTATTTTCAAATTATACTCCATAATAGAGAGGCCCCGAACACCCAGATTTGTATATTAAGCTCTGAATTTGACGTTTTTTCTAACGTGACCAGATTCGTCCTGCGCCCTTTTCATTGAATTTTTCTTCCCCCATGACATATTTCTCCAGGGAAAGATCCTCCCACATAGCCCCCTCCCCTCAAACCTATCCCCAAAACCAAAAGCATCCCCCGAAAACGTCTGTACACTTCCCAATAACCATTATTATATTTAAACACTGGTTGAAGTTTGTAACTTGCAGCCCCTCCCCCAGGGACTGTGGGGGAGTAAGTCATCCCCAAAGACATAGTTATTATGGTTTTCGACTATGTTGAACAAAATGGCTATCTTAAAATTTTGATCCGTTGACTTTGGGGAAAAAATGAGCGTGGGAGGGGGCCTAGATGCCCTCCAATTTTTTTGGTCACTTAAAAAGGGCACTAGAACTTTTCGTTTCCGTTAGAATGAGCCCTCTTGCGACATTCTAGGACCACTTGGTCGATACGATGACCCCTGGAGAAAAAAAAACAAAAACAAACAAATAAACACGCACCCGTGATTTGTCTTCTGGCAAAAAATACAAAATTCTACAGTAGGGTTCTCTGATACGCTGAATCTGATGGTGTCGTTTTCGTTAAGATCCTACAACTTTTAGGGGGTGTTTCCTCCTATTTTCCTAAATAAGGCAAATTTTCTCTCGCAACTTTTGATGGGTAAGACTAAACTTGATGAAACTTATATATTTAAAATCAGCAACAAAATGCGATTCTTTTGATGTAGCTATTGATATCAAAATTCAATTTTTTTGAGTTTTGGTTACTATTGAGCCGGATCGCTCCTTACTACAGTTCGTTACCACGAACTGTTTGATACATAGTTAATACAGAAGAAAGTGAGATTTACTTATTTTATTTATACCATTCCAAAAAAATCCTTTTTATAGGAATAAATCCCAACGTTCCTCATCCCAACCTCCATCCAATCGTACCCCCTTCGTCCTACCAGCCTTCAGGGTCGCAGAAAGTTCGGAAGGTGCTCATTACATCAGAAATTGAGTTTTTAGTCATTTTTCCATAAATTCAAAGTGATTGGAGATAACCAGCCATGGGGGGAAGGTATTTTCTGCGGGAGGGTGTTTCGTGGGTGAAGGGAGGTAAACGCCTGAACCCGTTTTCACACGCACACCAACTTAGCCAACTTTACCAACTTTTATTATCTTATACCAACTTTTATACCAACCAATTATCTTTTATACCAACTTTTAAGTATCTTAGATGTAAAATGCTAGCAAAATGAATGAACTTATAGAGGCTTTGCGAGTACAGGTGCAAGAATAGGTTTAAAACTCTGCTGCTCTTCCCCATATTCTCTACATTGCACTCTTCAGGAAGATTCTTATAAACACCGATAAATCGAAAATCCCCACTCTACTTTATTCAGTTCCACAAAAAACCTACTGATATATCCAATTTGGACATGCAGGTCAAAGCTCATCATTAATCTTCATATAACGGATCCAACTATAGCTGTTGCTAAACGTATAGAAAAATACAATGAAAAGATTTCAAAACGTACTTGGCACTAACTCCTTCTGCACTAGTTACATTGTCATTGTTGTATAGTACCCTTTTGCTTTTTTATCTTTCTTTTTTGTTGTGCATCATTTTTTTTTTTTTTTTTTTTTTTTTTTTTTTTTTTTTTTTTTTTTTTTGTATGAGAACGGGTTTTCAATAAACAATAGTAAGAATAAGTGCTATGATAATTCAAACTTTAAACAACTAGAAATTAGGATTAACGAATAAATGAAACCAAAAACGAACAGAAATGAGATAAATAATCATAGAAACCATTATGACAGGTAGTAATATAGATGAATAAATTATCTAGATTCAAGTAAAAACTAAATAGAGTCAAAATTAAAAAGTCCAACTTTTCAAGTCAAACTTAAAACGAACAAAAATCGCTAAATCAGGAATTTAGCTACTGCCCCCTTCCCCTAACGAAAAAGGTCTAAGGCATATTGTGTCATTTGCGCTTTACTGAAAACATATTACATTCGATATATCTTATTATAATTGGAACATTGGAAAAAAATCAAAACTACCGATAAATTAAATCTAGAATTGCTGTATTTTCTGCTATTAGCATCATTATATACCAAATGTTCAGTTTGTTCTTATTAATCCTTTCCAACGACCATTCACGCTCTCATCAGATGGAAATTAGTTCATTATAATTCAAGGTTTCGCAATAACTGGTTAAGGATAAAGTGACGTGTAACCTTGACCTACATAAGAGGATTATCAAAAGAACTATTTGTGCATGAATAGTAGAAAAAATTGAACCAGCGTGATGCCAGGGAATTATAAAGGAGACAAATAACTGCTTCCCAAGCAATAAGTAGTTTCCCTTATATTTAAAGGCGGGAAGGGGGAGGGGATTATAACTCCTACTTATGGATTGCGTCTATGGAAATTCCAATGGAGCCGTTCCTATTGCAGACACCATTTTTGTGCGGTTTCACTTTTTTTATTTTTATCAATTTAACTTTGCAATAAACTTATACCATCAAAATCGAAACAGAATATTTTATTTCCAGTAGGATACTATTCCATAATTTCACTCCAACATATTTTATAGAAAAGCTGCTCTTTGCGTGTGACAAATATCTGACATAAGAGAAAAATGTGTAGATGACGACATTAGATAAGCATGATAATATAATGATAAATGAAAAACGACAAGTTGTTTTAGTCCTGTGGGTGTTATACTGTTACATAAATACAGCAGTTTGGAATTGGCAAGTTTGTCTTATTGTTATTAATTGAGATTTAAGAAAAATTTCTTTAGCAATAAGCTTATTAAAATAAATTGACTTTAAAGCTCTATTTTGTAAGGTTTGAATTGTCTTTAAATTATATAAATAAAAAAACTAGTTTTTTAACTAAAAGTAAGGAGCGATATTAAAACTTAAAAACGAACAGAAATTACTCCGTATATGAAATGGGTTGTCCCCTCCGCAATCCCTCGCTCTTTACGCTAAAGTTTTTAATTGTTTTAAAAAGTAGAACTGTGGCAAAGAGTCAAACTTTAGCGTAAAGAGCGAGGGATTGCAGAGGGGACAACTTATTTAATATACGGAATAATTTCTGTTCGTTTTAAGTTTTAATGTCACTCCTTACTTTCAGTTAAAAAAAACTAGTTTTTCTATTTAATTTCTGAACATTTTTGAATTAATGCATGTTTGATTTTGGCTCTCCTCACATAAAATATTAAAATGAAATTTGCATATTAATTCTTTTTTTGGCTAAATGGCTTTCTTAAGAATTGACTTACGTAACAAACTTTTATATTCTTATATTTTTATTATGTATGTGAGGGGGTTTGTCCCCTCGTTAATACCCCGCTCTTTACGCTAAATCTTAAGTTTTGTCCCCTTTCTTTAAGAATGACCCCTGAATCAGAAAGGCCGTAGAATAAATAGTTGAAATTACTAAAAAACTTTAGCATAAAGAGTGAGGTATTTATCTCCTCTTAAATACCTCGCTCTTTATGCTGAAGTATTTATAGAATCCCTCATGTGCGTAATAATTTCTGTTCGTTTTAAGTTTTAATGCTACTCCTTACTTTCAATTGAAAAACTTCTTCATGTTTATTTTTTCATTGTTTTTTTTTATAGTAATGCTAGAAAATCCCGCGCCCTTTTCATTGAATTTCTCTTGCCCCATGACATATTCCTCCAAGGAAAGATCCCCCACATAGCCCCCTCCCCTCAACCCCACCCCAAACCAAAAAATCCCCCTGAAAAGGTCTGTACACTTCCCAATAACCATTACTGTATGTAAACACTGGTCAAAGTTGAGCTTGAGTAAGGCACCCCCAAAGACATAGTTATTATGGGTTTCAACTATGCTGAACAAAATAGCTATCTCAAAATTTTGATCCGTTGACTTTGGGGAAAAAGAGCGAGGGAGGGAGCCTAGGTGCCCTCCAATTTTTTTGGTCACTTAAAAAGGGCACTAGAACTTTTCATTCCCATTAGAATGAGCCCTCTTGCAACATTCTAGGACCACTTGGTCGATATGATGACCCCTGAAAAAAAAACAAAAAAAAAAAACGCCAAAACAAATAAACACCCGTGATACGTCTTCTCGCAAAAAATACGAAATTCCACATTTTTGTAGATAGGAGCTTGAAATTTTTGCTTTAAGGTTCTCTGATACGCTGAATGCGATGGTGTGATTTTCGTTAAGATTCTACGACGTTTCGGGGGTGTTTCTCCCTATTTTCCAAAATAAGGCAAATTTTCTCAGGCTCGTAACTTTTGACGACAAAGACTAAATTTTATAAAACTTATATATTTAAAATCAGCATGAAAATTCGATTTTTTTTATGTATCTTTTAGCATCAAAATTCCGTTTTTATGGCACTTGGTATTAACCAAGTGACATATAGCAATCGCCAATTCTGTCTGTCTGTCGGTCCCGGTTTTGCTACTTTAGGCACTTCCAAGTAAGCTAGGACGATGAAATTTGGCAAGCGTATCAGGGACCGGACCATATTAAATTAGAAATAGACGTTTTCCCGATTTGACCATCTGGGGGGGGGGAGTGGGGGCCCGGTTAATTCGCAAAAAATAGAAAAAATGAAGTATTTTTAACTTATGAGCGGGTGATTGGATCTTAATGAAATTTGATGTTTGGAATGATATTGTGACTCAGAGTTATTAGTTTAAATCCTGACAGGATCTGATGACATTGGGAGGAGTTGGAGGGGGGAAACCTAAAGTCCCGGTTTTGCTACTTTAGGCACTTCCAGGTAAGCTAGGACGATGAAATTTGGCAAGCGTATCAGGGACCGGACCTGATTAAATTAAAAATAGTCGTTTTCGCGATTTGACCATCTGGGGGGGGGCGGTTAATTCGGAAAAAATGAAGTATTTTTAACTTATGAGCGGGTGATTGGATCTTAATGAAATTTGATGTTTGGAATGATATTGTGTCTCAGAGCTCTTATTTTAAATCCCGACCGGGTCTGATGACATTGGGGGGAGTTGGAGGGGGGAAACCTAAAATCTTGTAAAACACTTAGAGTGGAGGGATCGGGATGAAACTTGATGGGAAAAATAAGCGCAAGTCCCAAATACATGATTGACATAATCATAACTGATTCGTTCTCTTTGGGGTAGTTTTTTTTTGGGGGGGGGGAGTAATTCTTAAAAATTAGAAAAATGAGGTATTTTCAACTTACGAACGGGTGATTGGATCTCAGTGAAATTTAATGTTTAGAAGGATATCGTGTCTTAGAGCTCTTATTTTAAATCCCGACCGGATCTGGTGATGGGGGCGGGGAGTTGGGAGGGGGAAACCTAAAACTTGGAAAACACTTAGAGTGGAGGGATCGGGATGAAACATGGTGGGAAAATTAAACACAAGTCCTAGATAGATGATTGACATAAACGGAACGGATCCGCTCTCTTTGGGGTAGTTGGGGGGGGGGAGTATTTCTGAAAAATTGAAAAAATGAGGTATTTTTAACTAACGAACGGGTGATCGGATCTCAATGAAATTTGATATTTAGAAGGATATCGTGGTTCAGAGCTCTTATTTTAAACCCGAACGGATCTGGTGACATTGGGGGGAGGAGTTGGGAGGGGGAAACCTAAAACTTGGAAAACACTTAGAGTGGAGGGATCGGGATGAAACTTGGTGGGGAAAAAACACGGGTCATAGATACTTGATTGACATAACCAGAACGGATCCGCTCTCTTTGGGGTAGTTGGGGGAGGGGGTTAATTCTGAAAAATTAGAAAAAAGGAGGTATTTCTAACTTACGAACGGGTGATTGGATCTCCATGAAATTTGATAATAGAAGGATATCGTGTCTCAAAGCTCTTATTTTAAATCCTGACCGGATCTGGTGACATTGGGGGAAGTTTGGGGTGGGGAAACCTAAAATGATGGAAAACGCTTAGATTGGAGGGATTGGGATGAAACTTGGTTGGGAAAAATAAGCAGAAGTCTTGCATACGTGATTTACATAATTGGAACGGATTCGCTCTATTGCGGGGGGGGGGGGGGTAATTCTGAAAAATAAGAAAAAATGACGTATTTTTTACTTACGAAGGAGTGATTGGATCTTCATGAAACTTCATATTTAGAAGGATCTCGTAACTCAGATCTCTTATTTTAAATCTCAACCGGATCCAGCTTAATTGGAGGGGGGCAGTTGAGGGGAACCAGAAATCTTAGAAAATACTTGCCAGTCGTAGTTTAGCTTTTGAGTATATAGCTAATTGGGCAAAAGAAGAACAATGAAGATCAGAACGACGGAAGATGAACAAGCATAAAGAAAGAAGCAAAACGGCAAACTAGAAATCAAAAATTGGAAAAGGCGTGTAAATATGTTAAGAATGATATAAAATATCGAAAGGGTTAATTGAAAATATCGTCAGTCGTACTTTAGTTTTTGAGTTTATAATTGGACGACGGTGAAAATCAGAATGATAAAAGCTAAACAAGTGTGTAAGTGAAAAAAGGATAAATGAACAAAAAAAAACCAAACAGGTGCATAAATATATGACGAGAAAACCGAAAGACCGCATGAATAGTAGCCCTATTTTAGCTTGGGAATATATGGCTGGGCTTGTAGAAAAAGAGCCCCAGTATTTTGAGGATTGTTCTTGAGGAATCATTCCAAGTAGCATCCCAGCACAACAAATCTCTCTAAAATAATTTCCAGAGGGATGTTTATAAGACAGAAAATCAGACGCAAGTACTTCGAAAGTAACCGACACTATAAAGGAGCAATTAACGTAGCACCAAAACAAACTGGAGTGGGGAAGGGGGGGAATGTGTGAAAAATTTTGACAAATTAACAGTAAAGTTAAGCAACTGTTTATTCTCTTTTCGTCTTTTTGCAAATTTCCACGTTTTTTTCGGTTTTACAAGTTTGCAATTTAACAAGAAAGACTGACTTGATCAATAATTTAGCCACTAAAAGAAGCAATGGTCAAAACGAGATGCTTCTGACACTTTTTAAGCCCCGCACCCCTTTGAATCATATCCCTCCTACAACACCCGCTTCGATTTGACAATAGAACTTGGTAGAATTACTACTTTATATGCACAGAGTATCAGGCAATTGTTCAGAAAACTTTCAAAAATTACTACCTTAACCTTAAATCGCACTGGCCGGCGAATAAGGTTGGGTGAACATCCTGTAGATTCGCCGGTTGAGTGATGGAGGTGGAAGTGCGTTGTCTAGTTCCGTTGAGTAGATCCACTGGCCTCCCAGTGTAGTTTCCACTCCATCGCTGCCCAGTCTCGGTCAATTGCTTTTTTGAAGTTGTCAACAGTTTTGGACTGAACTGTTTCTTCACTAAGGGAATTCCACAGTGGAACAGCACGAGTTGAGAAGAAGTTGGAACGTTCTCTCCGTGAGCTTCTTTGTTGCTGGAGCTTCTTGGTGTGGCCCCGGGTGTGGCTAGAGAGCGACTTATTAAAAAGCCCTGGTGTGACACCATTCTCCAGCAGCTTGTGGGTCAGGATTGCATCTCCACGTTTCCTCCTGTACGTCAGGGTTGGGAGCTTGAGTTTCTTGAGGCGTTCAGGGTACGAGAGGTTCTTACATTTGGTTGGTAGTTTTGTAGCCCTCCGCTGAACGCTCTCAAGGATCTTCTTGTCCACGACATAGTGGGGAACGGCAAGAGAGACTCCGTACTCAAGTTGCGGTCTGACCAGTCCTGTATATAGCTTCCTGATTGTCCCGGGAGATCTACTGGTGATATTACGTCTGATGAGACCAAGGGACCTGTTGCCTTTTGCAGCTAGGTATTTGCTGTGACTATGGAATTTCATTTTGTCATCAACAATGACCCCAAGGTCTCTTTCTTCGGTGACAGTTTCCAAAGTTATGAGCTTCCCAGTACGATCTGTCATTGTATATGTCATTCCTGGGTTCTTAGGGCCAAGATGTAGGACTTTGCACTTTTCAGCATTAAACTCGAGGGACCAGGAAGAGGACCAGTTGTTGAGGGTGTGCAGATCTGCCTGCAGAGCTGCGCACTGTTGGTTGTTTGCGACTGGGCCAAACAATTTCGAGTCGTCTGCAAACAGTTTAAGGTCATTTTGCACTGACTGGGCTGAGTCATTGATGAACATGTTGAAGAGGGTAGGTCCCAGTTTAGTTCCTTGCGGAACTCCGCTGAGCACTGGAGTTGGGTTTGACATGATTTGATTCCCCTCCTCATCATACATCATCACCCTCTGTATTCTATCCTTGAGAAACTGGATAATCCATTCCCTTACATCTTGGTGGAGTTGATAGAACTCTAGTTTCCTTTCCAGGTACGAGTGTACTACCTTCTCGAAAGCTTTGGCTTGGTCCAGCAAGAGTACGTCAACTGGAAGGCCTTCCTCAATCATCTTGGTGATTATGTCATATGATTGAATTAGGTTTGTCTCCACAGAGCGACCCTTCCTGAAACCATGTTGTCCATCGTATAACAGGCTGTTAGTTTCCAGATGTGCAACGATTGCATCATTTAAGACGCCTTCCATGACTTTTGATGGGACAGAAGTCAGGCTGATGGGTCTGTAATTCTGTGGTTTATCTTTCTGTCCTTTTTTGAAAACTGGCATGACATTTGCTGTTTTCCAGTCAGAGGGAATAGTTTTGGAAGCTATTGACATCTGGAATATTCTTGTCAGGGGTTCCGCTATTTCAGCTGCGGTCTCCTTCAGCAACCTAGGATGGATGCCATCGGGTCCCTTTGCCTTGGATGGGTCCAAAGTTTTTAGGCGCTTGTAAGTATCACAAGCTGTGAACTGGATCGGTGGCATAGGGTGTTTGATGTGGGTGGTCGGCATATCCGGTGGGGGGCATCCAGGGTCTTTAGAGAAATTTGACGAGAAGCATTGATTGAGGGTATCTGCCATTACCAATGGGTCGGTTATTTTGGTTCCATCGCTGGAGGTAAAATGATGGATCGACCTGCGGCTTGGGTTGTTTGAAGTGACATATCTCCAAAATTTTTTTGGATTGGTTTTTGCCTCTAGTGCTATCGACTCCTCATATCTTATGGTTGCTTTTCTGGTCGCATTTCTCAGTTTGTATATTTATACTTTATACTTGTATATTTATACAAATACTTTCCATACACTCTCCAAATAGAACTCCTGTTTTAGACCAAACCCCGTAAATACGCTAAAGAAAATGATAGAATATATAGAAGATTGAAATATATATATATATTAGCCCCATGGTAAAGATGAATTCTATAATTGTTTAGTTCATTCAGGTTTTTGCAATGTGTTAATATTTGTGATTTGGTAAAATCTATAATATTTAGTTTACCTATTGTTGCTAAAGGGAGGGATATATTAACAGGATAAGCTTGTTTTGGTTTTACTTGGTTGTTTTACATTTGCTTTTTTTTCTCATAGGCATGTATTTTGGGGGTGATACCTGACGCGGGATGCCATGGATATTCTGTGGTAGCCACAACACTGTGCTGGGTAGAGAATTTAGAGTGGCGAAACCCTATATAGGCCAGTGTATTCTCCTGATGAGCCCTTATGTTGGGTGTTGCCTCTGAATTGTTTGTCTATATTATTTTTTCTATTGTTTGGTAAATGACGACTTATACTTATTGACGACATGACTGCCTGTCCATATATATATATACATATATATATATATATATATATATATATATATATATATATATATATATATATATATATATATATATATATATATATTATACATCAACTTTCTTGAAAAATTATGTTCATAAAGCTTTTTTTAAAAAGACAATGAATTCAAGGAAATGCTGAGGGTAAAGTATTGAAAAGAAAAACAAATAAAGGGAAAAATATAGATAAACCACTGGGAAAATAGTAAAAACTACCTTTCTTGTCATCTTTTGCCCATAACCACGAGCTTCATCCCTCCGATAGCGCGGTTCATCGCGTCTTCCTCGAACTCCCCCTCCAAAAAGTGATGCATTCTGGAATTAATATCTGAATAAGACAAAGGGTTTTTTGAGTACATACTTTGGGTATTAATTGGGAGAGGGAACATACCCCTTGGATATTGAAGAGCACATTTTTGAATATAACTACGATCTCGTGAGTTGGAATTACTGGTACATACTAATTTTAAGCGAGTGAATTTTTACAAACCTGAGTGCGTACCATCGAAATTTATTGGGTAGGGGGAACATTCTTGAAAAAAGCGCAGTCATAAAGCCTGTTGCAAGTTGAGGGAACTTCTCCAAAGTAGCTATAACTGGATTCAAGACATTAAGTGAAGACGAAAATGAAGATAAGCCTCAAAGCGGATACAGTCCCACACTACCAATAGATGGTGTTTACTCTACAATAAACTCAAGCCTCTAGAACTCAGGCTAAGAACGTTAAGGACTTGAATGCCCGACAGACTGAAAAATAATTCTTAACAAATTTGAAGAAAAAAGGATAGATGGAATTTTAGAATGAGATTTTTTTGTTAAGTCAAATTGCAAAAAAAGGAAAAGATTTAACACTTAATAGCAAATAAATACACAGGCCATTAAATTTTTTTTTAATTAAGAATATTAGAAAATGTAAAGGATACAGTAGTTCAGATTGTCTTTAGAAAGGCCTACCGATTATTCAAATTCGAATAAAAAATTCGAAGGAACAGATCTAGCATAACACTGACCAAGACGACTGATGCATAGACAAGGGGGGATGGGTTTAGGCTATGAGCTAATTTATCCCTTATGAAACCTTAATATTTTAAATATTTTTTTCTTTAATTCCATATATTTATTACATGATTCACTTGTTTATAGCGTTTCTTCAAATGTTTATAGCACTTTTTTTTTTAAATAAAAATGTTTGTAACATTTTTTTCTGATGCCTTTACATTATAAGCTTAAATTTGGGATTAATTTGAAAATTCATATATATATATATATATATATATATATATATATATATATATATATATATATATATATATATATATATATATATATATATATATATATATTATATATACCAGTAATAATTGAAAAGATGCTCAATAAAAGATAAATGAATTTGTCCCTTCCATCTATTTTTTTTTAGAAAGAATAGGGTGAAACAAGTCGAAAAGGGAAAAAGAACATAATAGAAAGAGAGAGAAGAGAAGAAGAACTAAAAGTTTCTTCTAGTTCCAAATACGTGAGGGCACAGTCACGGATGAAAAATAGGGAAGGGGCGTTTCACAATAGGACTTGTCCGAACTTTCGCGCATAAAAATTGTGACTTTAAAATGTTGCTTTTGGCGTTTTAGCACCCTCCCACGGTGAGATAAATGTGCATACACAATTTATGACATCCTAGCAATATTATGATACCTAGGAAACCCTACCAAAACCAAAAATTTTAATAAGCATGGGTAATCTAAAGTTATATCTGTAAATCAGTGCTGGGCAGTTTATTCGAGATTTTTTTTTTTTTAATATTTACCAATTACTTTGAAGGCATTTACCTGGATAATTATATTATTTAAAGCAAATACAAATAAACATAAGCTTCGAATAGATAGTGGAGGAGGAAAATTCCGTTTAATATTTGAATTAAAATGGAATAGTTGTGTTGAGGTTCTTTCAAGTTATTCAGTGTTAATCATGCTTGGATTTACAAATATATTGGAAATAAATTGCTAGGGGTAAACATATTGGAAAGTTGTACAATATATTTGATAAAAAAGGTAAAAGATACGGCATTAGACTTTACAGTCCCTACCGGCGGTGCTGATCTCCGTTTCTTGGCCCTTCAGCCAGGAAGTTCCATGGGGGGTTGGGGGCCAGCCATCCTGTGCTTCCGCACACCCTTCCTGTTTACTTTCCTCAGATTTCTCCAGGTACCCATTTAGAGCAGGGCCAACTCTGGCTAAGCTTACAGGGTCACGCCACTGACCCCCATCCCAAACTGAAGAATTGGATACACCGGGATTCAAACCAGCGTCCTCTCAGACAAAGGATCCCGAATCCAGCGCACCAATCCACTCGGTCAGGACGGCTCCTGGCCGATAGCTGGGAAAAATATTGGATAGTACGTCGGGAGAGGTCTCAGAAGGTTCGGTGCTGCAGTTTTTGAAAAATATATTTTGGATAAATGGATCCAAACTCTAATATTTTAGTAACAATTTGCAAAAGCAACAATAAAAAAACTATTATACCTACCATAAGTGGTTGGGCCATCCAAGGTGCCGGGGTTGGAAGTACAGGTTGTTGCTGACTCTGAACAAGGGCATTAATCAGAGTATTAGCCAAAGCCAGCTTGGCTTCAGATTCCATTTGATGGACCATGTTGGGTTGAGGTCGAAGAAATTGCTGTTCAGGCTCCCCAAGCAACCCTCTTCCTCTTAGTGGTTCTTCTCTTCTTGGAGGATATCTCTCAGTTTCCTGTCTATGATAAGGACCTTCATCATAAACGGACTTTCTAGGGCGGTCACCTCTCACTCTGAAGCCTCCATATTGACCTCCACTTCCATAGGAATCAGATCGGCGCTCCAAAGTTTCTTGCCTCCTCATCTCGTTTTCTTGAAGAAGAGCTACTCTTCCCGAATTTGCATTAAAATAACGAATGTCATCATAATTTGTGGACATTAGACTTTGACGGCTTTGATAGTCATTTCCTCTGAGGCCACTGGAAATTCCTGTATCTTGATATCTACTCGACTGTGTGTAGCGATCATCTGCATTCCATCTTCTCCTTTCGTCACCATAAGCATTATCATTTCGATTATACATATTCAAACTGAAACAAAATAAGACATATTTACATCTGTTCAAACATAACTATTTATTATCTTTTTTCATATATAAATTAAAAAACAAAACAGAGGAAGCCATAGTCTTGCCTCATTTTAAAATGACGAGAAAAGATGGCGGCTATATGTCCAATAACAACACAAAAGCTTAGCAATATATAAAAAAGATAATATGCCACATTAAAACCATAGATGTTGTGGTCCCGTAAACTTATCAAATAACAATCAATCAATCAATCAATCAATTTATTTATAACCCATCTATAAAAAAGAGGGCGGAACGCCCTTAAGATGGAGTAATAAGAGAAAAAAAAGCTACAAATCAACACAAACAAACAATGAAATAAGTAATGCTGACCATGGGTGAGACACTATCGACATAGAAGAACGAAAATCATGAAGCCTTTTATCAATAATAGATGTAGGAGAAACTAGGCGGAATTTGTTCATTAAGTAACTATTTCTAGTCCAAGGAGGGTAACTGAGAAGGAATTTAGCATAACGAAAATATACTCTACGAACAGATAGTTTCTGAGGTTCACTAAAAAACTTCCAAACCGGACAAAGAGAAAGAAGATGAGGTACAACTAGGCTATTATAAATTTTCGCAAGATTTAATTTATCAATATGTTTAATATTAGATACAATTGAAGCATAAGCAATTCTCAGTTTTTTCTTCAAATTTTCAAGGGGTAATTTCACAGTTTCTTTCATATTTTTTCCAATAGGCGTTCCAAGGTAAACTAATTTTTGAGAAAGGGGGACTTGAACATTAGCTAAAGATAAAAAAAATAGGGTCATTTGTCTCTTTAAAATTGGAAGCTACAATGGCAGTTTTTTCTATGTTGAAAGAAAGTCCAATATTTTTATATTCATTGTAAAGCTGATTAAACGCGTTTTCACATCCACTAAAAATACGGCTTAGATTCAAAACGTCATCTGCAAAAGTTATTAAAGACAAGTTAAATCCACGGTGAATACAACTAAAATTAACAGAATTTTGGGCATTTAAAACAGAGTTGTTAAATAAAGAAGGTGAGGTAAGGCCACCTTGACGGACTCCTTTCAAAATATCAAAAAGGGAAGATCCCCCCTTTAACTTCGCCTTAAGGTGATGGTACATATACAAAAGGCACTTTACTATACAAAAATTTACCCTCTCTTTTATGCGCTTCAAATAAAACTTGGGAAAAAATGCATGAGTCGAAAGCACGAGCAACATCTAAAGCACAAAGGATAATATGGTGTCAAATTTCTTCGACCTAGTACTTCGATGTTTCACTAAAACTGGTGGTAGTATCGATCTGTATTTATCACTTCTGAGAAGATATTGGCCAAATTCAAGGATTAAACTGAGACGACGCTCTTGAAGAGAGGGAATTTGTAAAGTGGATAATGCTAACTTATATTCGGTAAAAGCATCGCACAATATTACTTTTACTGCTCTTTTTTGTATTGACTCAAGCTGGTCACTTAGGTAAATAGTGTTATTGACTTGTGGGCCCCATACGGGACATGCATACTCTAAAATTGGTCGAATGTAAGTAAGATAGGCTATCCTTAGTTGTGTCATTGAAAAACCAAATCGACGCATTAGTATAAGTGTCCGCATCGCACTATTTGCCTTGTTGATAATTATATCGACATGGAGGCTGAAAGAGCAGTCGATGCTAAACTTGACACCAAGCACTACTGCCGAAGATTCACTAGGATAAGGAGGAAGAGGGCACACAGTCTCTCTTCAGGGGATTAAAACGAAGGATTTTAGTCTTTCCTTCGTTGATTTGGAGGCTGTTCGCAGTACATTCATCTTTGAAGTTGTTGATTATTTCGTTACAGAATTGGGGGACAGCCTCAAACTTCTCAACAATGTACATCAGTAGGACTGACAAGTCGTCTACATACTTAAATCTTTCTTCATAGCCGGAAAGGATGAAATTTATCACTGCCAAAAACAGTAGACTAGCGAGCTTAGTACCTTGTGGGGCTCCGCATGTAAGCTCGACCCATTCGGAGTCGGTATCTCCTGGGAAAAGACTGTAAACGCACTGATAGCGGGCTTGTAAAAAATTGATCACTAAAAGGAGAATATGTTTTTGCGCACCCATGGTGCGTAGATTTGTGATAGCAACGGAATCAAACAGTTCGTGGTAACGAAAAGGAGCGACCCGGCTCAATAGTAACCAAAACTCTAAAAAATGGAATTTTGATACCAATGCCTACATCAAAAGAATCGCATTTTAATGCTGATTTTAAATATATAAGTTTCATCAAGTTTAGTCTTACCCATCAAAAGTTACGAGCCTGAGAAAATTTGCGTTATTTTAGAAAATAGGGGGAAACGCCCCTAGAAGTCATAGAATCTTAACGAAAATCACGCCATCAGATTCAGCGTATTAGAGAACCCTACTGTAGAAGCTTCAAGCTCCTATGATTCAATACAAAACCAGTTGCTAACTTCATTTCCTACCTTAACCGCAGCTGTGTTATTCTTGTACATAGCACTAATCACTTTAGTGTATTTGTCTGGTTTAGCATACAAGAATAAAAGCTTTTCAAAAGCTCTTCTATTGACAGAAATGAACGCTTGCTCATAATCTATAGAATGTGCTTTTGAATTTTGATACGGCTTTCGTTTAATGAACCATTGTTGTAGGATAATGAAACTAAAAGGTAAAAAAACAAGAGCTAAGAGCTCATATGGCACTTGTGACGAGTTCGGAAGAGCCGAGAGCTCATATGGTACGAGGTCGGAAGAGCCAAGAGCTCATTTGGACGAGGTCGGAAGAGCCGAGAGCTCATATGGTACGAGGTCGGAAGAGCCAAGAGCCAAGAGCTCATTTGGCACTTGTGAGAAGGTCAGAACCTAAAGTTAAACTTTATAGCACAAGATCCTTCTAAATATCAAATTTCATTAAGATCTGGTCACCCTTTCGTAAGTTACAAATACCTCAATTTTCAAAATTACCTCCCCCCTCCCAATTCCACCAAAGAGAGCAGATCCGGTCCAGTTATGTCAGTCACGTATCTTAGACAGGTTTCTATTCTTCCCATCCAGTTTCATCCTGATCTCACCGCTTTAAGTATTTTCTAAGATTTCCGGTCCCCCCAACTGCCCCCCCCCCCCAATTACGTTTGATCCGGTTGAGATTTAAAATAAGATATCAGAGTTACGAGGTCCTTCTAAATATGAAGTTTCATGAAGATCCGATCACTCCTTCGTAAGTTAAAAATACGTTATTTTTCTTATTTTTCAGAATTACCCCCCCCCCGCAATTGAGCGGATCCGTTCCAATTATGTAAATTACGTATGCAAGACTTTTGCTTATTTTTCCAACCAAGTTTCATCCCAATCCCTCCAATCTAAGCGTTTCCCATCATTTTAGGTCTCCCCACCCCAAACTTCCCCCAATGTCACCAGATCCGGTCAGGATTTAAAATAAGAGCTTTGAGCCACGATATCCTTCTAAAAATCAAATTTCATGGAGATCCAATCACCTGTTCGTAAATTAAAAATACCTCATTTTTTCTAATTTTTCAGGATTAACCCCCCCCCCCCCAACTACCCAAAAGAGAGCGGATCCGTTCCGTTTATGTCAATCATCTATCTAGGACTTGTGTTTATTTTTCCCACCATGTTTCATCCCGATCCCTCCACTCTAAGTGTTTTCCAAGTTTTAGGTTTCCCCCTCCCAACTCACCGCCCCCATCACCAGATCCGGTCGGGATTTAAAATAAGAGCTCTAAGACACGATATCCTTCTAAACATCAAATTTCATTGAGATCCGATCACCCGTTCGTAAGTTGAAAATACCTCATTTTTCCAATTTTTAAGACTTACTCCCCCCCCCCCCAACTACCCCTAAGAGAGCAAATAAGTTCCGATCATGTCAATCATGTATCTAGGACTTGCGCTTATTTTTCCCATCAAGTTTCATCCCGATCCCTCTACTCTAAGTGTTTTCCAAGATTTTAGGTTTCCCCCCTCCAACTCCCCCCAATGTCATCAGACCCAGTCGGGATTTAAAATAAGAGCTCTGAGACACAATATCATTCCAAACATCAAATTTCATTAAGATCCAATCACCCGCTCATAAGTTAAAAATACTTCATTTTTTCTATTTTTCCGAATTAACCGGCCCCTACTCCCCCCCCCCCCGATGGTCAAATCGGGAAAATGACTATTTCTAATTTAATCTGGTCCGGTCCCTGATACGCTTGCCAAATTTCATCGTCCTAGCTTACCTGGAAGTGCCTAAAGTAGCAGAACCGGGACTTTAGGTTTTCTCCCTCCAACTCCCCCCAATGTCATCAGATCCGGTCGCGATTTAAAATAAAAGCTCTAAGACACAATATCATTCCAAACATTAAATTTCATTAATATCCAAATACCCGCTGATAAGTTAAAAATACTTAATTTTTTCTATTTTTTGCGAATTAACCGGGCCCCCACTCCCCCCCAGATGGTCAAATCGGGAAAACGACTATTTTTAATTTAATCTGGTCCGGTCCCTGATACGCTTGCCAAATTTCATCGTCCTAGCTTACCTGGAAGTGCCTATAGCAAAACCGGGACCGACAGACAGACCGACAGACCGACAGACAGACCGACAGAATTGGCGACTGCTATATGTCACTTGGTTAATACCAAGTGCCATAAAAAATTAATAGAGAATAGTTATACCAGTTGCTACATAAAACAGAACAAGTGAAGTTTTGTCATAATGATTCAGTGTTATAAAGAATAATCCTCTCTTTATAACTTCCTAGTTTATATGAAAAGCCCAACTCGAACATTCAATGATTCATATTTGTGTCAAATGGAGATAACTGCTGTTTTGAACCTCCTTTTGTTAAGTTCAAATACTTTTCGAAACTATCAAGCTCAAACTTCAGGCACTCTTAAACTGTTCCAACCTGTTAATTGGACTTGAAATTAAGAAGGATTTTAGGAATTAACCTGTTACACGCAGTTGTTTATGCTCAAAAGTAATAATGATTTTATATTAGCTTTCATGGGTTGATGTAGCTTTGGTTTAATAAATCGGGATAAGAAAATGATTCTATTAAATTTCAAATTCTGTTTAATTATAAATATTATTTTTATCATATTATTTTATTATTAAATATTACATCAATTATTCTTCATGATTATATTTTTAGATTATACTATTTAAACTATTCTTATTATTTTACTGTTATTATTTAAGCGTATTATTGTTATTATACAGTATATTATTTGATATTATACCCGGTTATGTTATTGTATATTATAATATATTATATTCTTTTTAGAACAAATACATTAGATTTATATAGTTGTAGAATTTGAAATAAGATTTTAATTTTATTAAGATTTTTGGGATTAAATAAGGCGGTTAATGAAAAAGAAATTGGCTAAAAAAGAAAAAACACTTATGGATTTCTGGCGAACTAACACGCTTTTAAGGAAGAAAGAGAAGTTTTGTGACTTAGATTTTTTGACGGTGAATGCAGGGTGATGATTTTTCTTCTTTGAAAAAGAAAAACTTGCCTTAAAAAGGTGCTTTATATTAAAAGCCACACTCAAAAAGCTGATTAAATATATGGATGTTAAAGAGCATAAACTATAGTTTGGGCCTTAGTGGCCAACCTTAGATACTTCGCCAACCTGGAGAACGCAAAACGCTTCATGTTCAACTGGGATTTGTCAAAATATTATCCAAAAAAAAATTATTTAGTTTTATATACTATTATCAAATTTATATTATGTTGTGCAGTTTTTACATCATATGTAGATACGTTATGAAATTCATATATGTTATTAAATTTACAGTTTTATATGTTATTTATCATTTTGTTGTTTATATTATTATCAATATTTAGATAATTATTATTTTTTTTAATGAATTTTAATACTTTTTGGAAATAAATCTTGTTTTTAGGTTAGTCAAGTATTTTGGTTATGTCAGGGACACAGTGGACGAAAAAATAATGCCCTCTGGATGATGCCTCAAAGAATGTAAAATATGTGTTTTTTCGATTGGCTTCTGAATCACTCATTTTTTTCCTTTGTAGGCGGCTTTTTCCTTTGTTTCCTTTGTATTATTTTCATTATTTAGATAATTATTATTTTTTTTAATGAATTTTAATACTTTTTAGAAATAAATCTTGTTTTTAGGTTAGTCAAGTATTTTGGTTATGTCAGGGACACAGTGGACGAAAAAATAATGCCCTCTGGCTGATGCCTGAAAGAATGTAAAATATGTATTTTTTCGATTGGCTTCTGAATCACTCATTTTTTCCTTTGTAGGCGGCTTCAAATAAAATAAAGAATACTCTACAATTCGAAAGATCAACAGCAAAGTTAAGGAGACCAGATGATGCTAGCCTAGTGGGAAATATTGCTGAAGCTTTAAGTGAGTGCCTTTTTAGAATCCAGGATATAAATGTTTTTTCTACCCCCTCTTCCACTCAAAAACAGAAATGTTTTCTTTTTACTTCTTTAAGGGAACTTGGTATCAGCTGGGAAAGATAGAAATGTATGGCCAAGGTGAGTATGATCGTGCTCGTACAGTTGGAAGTGGGGCAGTGCTGGTTCTCGCATCTCTTGTGGCTGGGGCAAAATTTTGATTAGTGCAAACTAAATTTTGACAGAATTTTGATTTTATTAACAAAATATTTTAAATTTATTAATTGATTAATACTTTTTTTGTATTGTTTAACTTATTTAAATTACTATTAATTACTCTAATTTAATTATCATTTTTTATTTATTTTCATTTTACTAAATAATTAGTAATGTATTAATATTTTCGATTTATGAACTGTGCCGTCTACAAAATATACAAAAAAGGACTACGTTATTGTAGCCGTTACATGATTGATTTAAAGTTTTGTGTCCCTAAAATTTCTGCACCATGGACAAGTGCCCCCTCTGTCCCTCCCCAAAAACTGCCTCTGGACAGAGGTAGGGAGGAAGAGGGATATGGGGAGGGCGAGGTCATAAGAGTTTTATGCAAGAAGAAGATGAAAAGAAAATAATTTAATTAACTGTTTTTGTTTCTGAATACTTTGTCTCCCTCTTTGATTTTTGCCCTTCTTTTTCTTTCTTTCTCTCTGAATTACAGCAATTACTGACTGAAAAGTACGCACTGCAGTTTTTTAAGATAAATTTACTTTTAGATGGTACAATTAACTTAGATGAACCCTCATGGAAACCGCGAAAACTAAGGACAAGAAGGAAAAATAAAGTTCTTCCTGTTTCATCAGAAGAAGAAGAGGATACAAACCAAGTAAAGGAAGACATTTCAACGAGACCGGGTAAGTTTCTTTATTAAGTCTTCTGCTTTGAAGTAAGAGTTGTTAACTCATACCCTTTGGCATGGCCGTGCCCGGGATTTATTTCGGGGAGGGGGTAAAAAAAACATCAAAAATTCGCTTATCTTCATTTTTATACGGATACCGATAAGTGAAATCAAGACATCAATTTTCGGGATGAAATTGATGTGACTGCTGAAATTTAGTAGTTCGAGTCTTTTCTGCTTGGCAAAAAACTACTTTAAAAAATGCTATAAAAAGTGGAAAAAAAAACGAGGCACATTTGCACTTTCCCCAAGCTCTTTTTAAATTTGCCTCATGAAACGCACCAACTTTTAGACTACCAAAGGTTAAACGTACATATTGTTTAGATTGCAAGGTTGATTAAATCTTTAAATTTCCTGAGTTTCACTTTATTACAATCTTTACAGTTGGGGGAGGGGGGGGGGCAAAAATTTATTGTTCAAAATCTTTGGGGATTCGTTGCTTTTTCAAGGAACACTACAAAAACATCTTAAGGTTCAGCGGAGGGGGGGGGGGATCTGGAAAGGCCCTTTTCTTTTTTTATTATGGTTACTGCTTATATTAAGACATTTTGCGACATTTTAGGCTACGTGAGGATCTTTGCGTAGTTGGTAGTTTGATGATCGACAGCCGTTCTCCTGCTACCACTACTAACAACTCACTGCGGTACCGAGTCGCCTGAGGCCAACACAGATACGCACGCTACTCCCCCTTCCCAACCTATTCGAAGCCTCCCTCTTTTCACCCTCCCAGGTAGTTCCTTCTTGATGATATCCTCCCATCCCAAGCGCAGGCGACCTGCTTTCTGTTTAACCCTAGACGGTTGGCCGAAAAGGACAATCTTCGGCAATCTGTCATCCTTCATCCGCAAAACGTGACCTAGCCATCTCAACCTTTCATCATAGCCCTAGAAAGTAGGATTGAACCACAATTTTCGTGTTGCCTACTGTTTGAAATACGGTCTGTCAGCTGGGTACCCAGAAAAAACCGTAGGCAATTTCTCTGGAAAACATCTAGCAAACTTTCGTCTGCTTTTTGGTTCACTCATGCTTCAGAGCCATATTTGACCACTGTCATCACTGTAGCTTCCAAAATTGTAATCTTGGTTTGTAGACTTATTCTTCCAGGCTTTATTTAAATGTAAAAAAAAAACACCTTGAGCCTTGGCTGTTCTATTTTTAACATCTTCGCCACTCCCAAAGTCTTTGCTAATAATGCTATCAAGGTAAGTGTGGCTGTCCACCTGATCAATTTTTTCGTTACCCAACGTCACCTTTTCATCTTCACTGATTCCAAGCCTTATTGACTTAGTGTTCTTATCATTGGTTTTTAAACCTATTCTAGCTCTCTGAACTCGCAAAATCTCTGAACTCGCAAAACCTCTAAAAGTTCATTCATTTTGCTCATACTTTCATCTAATGCTTATATCATAAGCATAATCTAAGTCTAGGAAAGTTCTCTCTCCCCATTTGATTCCATGGTCTCCCATTGCCTTTCCTGTGCTGCTTAAGACAAACCTCCTCAAGATAAAATCCATCTAAATGATCCATATAAAGGGGGGCAGCGGTTCTCGATTTCTCTATTTCTTGATACCGCCCGGAGGACTCGGAGGACCGGAGGAGGTTGAACCTGAAATTAGCAACCTTTGGCTCGGTCCTCCACGAACATAACCGGAGGCACTTCAAGCACTGCATCTGTATCGTCTCTTAGGAAATCGCAATACGTGATTAAAACACTGGAGGTTTCTGACGAGTTAGATATAGGCGGGTGGTTCTCTGCTGTATTTTGAATGGCATCCTTGCTGATGGTGGTGGTCGAGATATAGTAGTACATTAGGTTCAAGGAGGCTCTTTCCGAGGTTTTTGATTCGGTAATCGAGAATGATTCCTGATTCCATCGCACTTCATATTTCCTGAAACCATTAAGAGGTTCCAGGTCAATCTTGATAGGAGATATACAAGCCAGCTAAGTTTTTCGTTTTACGTTTATCTCTTCTTTGCACTTTCAATGTCATTTCGTCAGGTTGTCCTTTTGCGTGTACAAAAGGCTGGAGGCGAATGAATTTGACGATTTTGATGTCATGGAGATAGTGGGAGGCACTTTCGGTGCAGTTTTGACATCATTTCATCAGGTGTCTGTATGCGCGGTCGAACCTCTTGGGGTGGGCTAATTTGACGAGGTTTAATATTAGTAGACAGTTCAAAGCTCTGCTTCAGATGGTGCCATTGTTGCGTTCCAATGCCTCAATACTCAATACAAATACAATACTCAATACTCAATACAATGCCTCAATACAACTACAATACTCAATACTCAATACAATACTCAATACAAATACAATACTCAGTACTCAATACAATACCTCAATACAATACTCAATACAAATACAATACTTAATACAATGCCTCAATACAATACTCAATACTCAATACAAATTGCAGAGGTCTGCTTCGTCTTTGAACTTTTTTTTTTTTGAGTTTAGTAAGAAAGCCTTTTTTTGTTACTTCTCTTGTTGTAAATTGCACTTCCTGGCTGAAGGGCCATGAAACGGATATCAGCACTGCCAGTTTGGACCTTAAGGGTCTAGTGCCGTCTTACTTACTTACAATTAAGTGATACATTTGCTCTAGATATATTGCTGTGCCACAGCCTTGTATGCAGCCATATTGGTACGGATCATCATAGGAGCAATTTATTGCGGAAATTATTCCATATATGAAAGGGGTTGTCCCCTCCTCGACGCCTCGCTTTTTGCACAGAAGTTTGACTCTTTCTCACAAACCTACTCTTTAAAACAACAAAAAACTTTAGCGCACAGAGCGAGGCGTCAAGGAGGGGACAACCTCTTTCATATACGGAGCGATTTCTGTTCGTTTAAATTTTAATGTTGCTCCTTACTTGCAGTTAAAAAAACTTTTTTGTTTGTTTAATTTCTGCACTTTTTGAATTAATGCATGTTTTGATTTTGGCTCACTGCACATGAATATTAATTTTTTTTGCTAAACGGGTTTCTCATAGTTTTGATCAGGTGATTTTGATAAAAAAAAGGGGTGGGGGAGAAGGCCTAGCTGCCCTCCAATTTTCGGTCAGTTAGAAATGCAACTAGATTTGTTTTATTTTTTGTACAAACGCTTTTGTTAGTAATAAACATACGTACCTTACGAATTAACTTACGTAACGAACTTCTATATTTAAGTGTTTTTATTACGTATATGAGGGGGTTTGCCCCCTCGTCAATACCTAGCTCTTTACACTAAAGCTTGAATTTTATCCCAAATCTTTAAGAATGACCTCTGAATCATAAAGGCCGTAGAATAAATAGTTGAAATTACTAAAAATACTTTAGTGTAAAGTGCAAGGTATTGTGGAGGAGACGAACCCCCTTTTATACGTAATATTTTACGTTCGTTTTAAGTTTTAATGCTACTCTATAATTCCAGGTGAAATTTTTTTAATTTATTTATTTTTTCATTGTTTTTGTTTAAATAATGCTAGAAAATCCTGCGCCCCCTTCATGGAAATTCTCTTCCCTCATTATAAATTCCTCATAAGCTAGACGAAAATAGCAACGAAGACCACACTGCCTTTCTATAACAAACAAATACAAAGTAGAGACAATAGGGAAAATCTTTTCAAGACAGTGGAAATAAGTTCTGTGGATATTTCGGCCCTATGTCCAAGGGCCGTCTTCAGCACAATACAAGAATAAGAGAGAAACTATATATATCAAACAGTTCGTGGTAATGAACTGTAGTAAGGACCGACCCGGCTCAATAGTAACCAAAAACTCTTAAAAATGGAATTTTGATCCAATAGCTACATCTAAAGAATCGCATTTTAATGCTGATTTTAAATATAGCCTATAAGTTTCATCAAGTTTAGTCTTACCCATCAAAAGTTACGAGCCTGAGAAAATTTGCGTTATTTTAGAAAATAGGGGGAAACACCCCCTAAAAGTCATAGAATCTTAACGACAGTCACACCATCAGATTCAGCGTATCAGAGAAGCCTACTGTAGAACTTTCAAGCTCCTATCTACAAAAATGTGGAATTTTGTATTTTTTGCCAGAAGGCTGATCACGGATGCGTGTTTATTTTTTTTCCCCAGGGGTGATCGTATCGACCCAGTTGTCCCAGAATGTTGCAAAAGGGCTCATTCTAACGAAAATGAAAAGTTCTAGTGGCCTTTTTAAGTGACCAAAAAAATTTGAGGGCACCTAGGCCCCCTCCCACGCTAATTATTTTCTCAAAGTAAACGGATCAAAATTATGAGATAGCCATTTTATTCAGCGTAGTCGAAAAACCTTACAACTATGTCTTTGGGGACGACTTACTCCCCCACAGTCCCCATGGGAGGGGCAACAAGTTACAAACTTTGACCAGTGCTTACATATAGTAATGGTTATTGGGAAGTGTACAGACGTTTTCAGGGGGGTTTTTTGGTTGGGGGAGGGGTTGAGAAGCGGGGGATATGCTGAGGGAACTTGCCATCGATGATTTTGTCATGGGGGAAGAAAATCTCCATGAAGGGAGCGCAGAATTTACTAGCATTATTTAAAAAAAAACAATGAAAAAATAAATATGAAATTTTTTTTCAGCGGGAAGTAAGGAGCAGCATTAAAACTTAAAACAAACAGAAATTATTACCCATATGAGGGGCTCACCTCCTCCTAATACCTCGCTCTTTACGCTAAAGTATTTTTAGTAATTTCAAGTATTCATTCTACGGCTTTTGTAATTGAGGGGTCATTCTTAATGAATTGGGACAACATTTAAGCTTTAGTGTAAAGAGCGAGGTACTGACGAGGGGGCGAACCCCCTCATATATGTAATAAAAACATGAGAATACAAAATTCTATGTAAGATAATTTATAAGTTACGTATATCTTTTACTAATAAAAGGATTCGTAAAAAATTAAAAGTTCTATTTGGCTTTTTAAGTAACCAAAAAATCAGAGGGCAACTAGGCTTCCGTTTTTAAGTGTTCTAGAGTTCTAGAGCCGTTTTTAAGTGATCAAAAAACTGGAGGGTACCTAGGCCCCCTCCCACGCTCATTTTTTCCCCAAAGTCACCGGATTAAAATTCTGAGATAGCCATTTTATTCACCATAGTCGAAAAACCTAATAACAATGTCTTCAGGGACGATTTACTCCCCTGCATTCCCCGTGGGAGGGGTTGCAAGTTACAAACTTTGACCTGTGTTTACGTATAGTAATGGTTACTGGGAAGTGTACGGACGTTTTCAGGTTTTTTTTTATGGCACTTGGTATTAACCAAGTGACATATAGCAATCGCAAATTCTGTTGGTCTGTCTGTCTGTTGGTCCCGGTTTTGCTACTTTAGGCACTTCCAGGTAAGCTAGGACGATGAAATTTGACAAGCGTATCAGGGACCGGACCAGATTAAATTATAAATAGTCGTTTTCCCGATTTAACCATCTGGGGGGGGGGGGAGTGGGGGGCCGGTTAATTCGGAAAAAGTAGGAAAAATAAAGCATTTTAACTTATGAGCGGGTAATGGGATCTTAATGAAATTTGAAGTTTGGAATGATATTGTGCCTCAGAGCTCTTATTTTAAATCCTGACCGGATCTGATGACATTGGGGGGAGTTGGAGGGGGGAAACCTAAAATCTTTGAAAACACTTAGATTGGAGGGATCGGGATGAAACTTGATGTGAAAAATAAACACAAGTCCCAGATACATGATTGACATAATCGGAACGGATGTGCTCTCTTTGGGGTAGTTGGGGCGGGGGGGGTAATTTTGAAAATTGAGGTATTTGTAACGAAAGGGTGACCAGATCTTTAATGAAATTTAATATTTAGAAGGATCTTGTGCTTTAAAGTTCTAATTTTAAATTCCTACCAGATCCTGTGACATTGGGGGGAGTTGGAGGGGGAAACCGGAATTCTTGGAAAACGTGAAAATTGGGGTATTTTTATCTTACGAATAGATGATCGGATCTTAATGAAATTTGATTTTTAGAAGGAATTCATGTCTCTGAGTTCTTATTTCAAATCCCAACCAGATCTTTTGACATTGGGGGGAGTTGGAATCGGGAAGTGGAGGAATCGGGGTGAAGCTTGGTGGATAGAAGAAACAACTGTCCTTGATACGTGATTGACAGAATCGTACTGGATTCGCTCTCTTTGGGGGAGTTGGGGGGAGGGGTTCAGTGATTTGGCGAGTTTGGTGCTTCTGGACGTGCTAGGACGATGAAAATTGGTAGGCGTGTCAGGGAGCTGCACAATTTGACTTGATAAAGTCGTTTTCCCAGATTCGACCATCTGGGGGGCTAAAGGGAGAGGAAAAATTAGAAAAAATTAGGTATTTATAACATATGAGTGGGTGATCGGATCTTAATGAATTTTGATATTTAGAAGGACATCGTGACTCAGAGCTCTTATTTTAAATCCTGACCGGCATTAAGCCTCTTATTTTCCTTTTAAATCAATGATTCATAGAATTTTGTTAGAGCTCATACCATATGACATCTCGGCTCTTAGCTCTTCTTGCCTCGTCACAAGTGCCATATGAGCTCTTAGCTCTTGTTTCATGTTTAATCAATAAACTTGCTTGGATACAACTTTTGGGTACCTGTTGCAGAATGTTATATAACTGTTTTCATAGCTGAAGATTAGTGATTGGTGAGGAGCTACTTAAATTTATCGGTTATAGAAGTTTAACCACTCAGCCAGTTTTTGTCATATGTGGTTGCAGAGAACCGTCTCTATTTCTATTATTACTGTAAGCTGAGGGAGGGGATATTGGAGCTCTTGGGGCTCAATAAGGCCTGTCTAGGAAGTTTTGCCCGGTCCTACAAATCATTGGAATCTGTAGGACAGTAGTTTTTGGAGAAGACAGTAGGATCCAAGACGGGTCAACTTCTGGTGGCAGCTTCATATCACCTGTGAATACTGAAGACTGTTGAGAATAGTGTCCAGCACATGATCATGGTTTCAAACGTGACCGATTCATGCAATAAAATCTACCATTTTTAGCGTGGGTAAGATAAGATCTTGGGAACGTATCAACCGTTACCGTTTTAATTAGAACCGTTTATTTTATGTTTAATCAGGAAACTGGAATTTCTTGATTAAACTGGACGTTTAATCAGGAAACTCAGGAATTGGCTGCAACTTTTAAGTACCTGTTGCAGAATGTTATATAACTGTTTTCATAGCTGAAGATTAGTGATTGATGAGGAGCTACTTAAATTCATCGGTTATAGAAGTAGATGGTTGGACCTTTTATTTTTGTTCAGTTTTTTCTTGTGAATTTTAAATATGTTCTTATATTACAGGATAACGATATGGGTGGTGAGCAACAACAGAAATGTAGTGGCAGCATGGATGGCAGACGTAGTAGCAGCAGTGGCAATACTAACAAAAATTTGTTCATACTTTACGCTAAAAGATACAGAGCTCAATGTAAGTATTTCATCAGTACTGCACATGCTTTGCAGGGGGTGTAATATTTTTAAAGTTTGTATAATAAATTTTGAATACAAAAAGCATGGGTAACTTAAAAGAGTGGAAACTGGCACTAGAGTCAACAACAAAAAACTATCAACATTATCTAGCGTTTGGCAACACCTGACATTTTTTAAACTTAGTAATTATTTTTCGCCAGGAACTGAAATCAGACATTATCAATATTCTACTAACAACTCACTATTAACAATTCATTGCAGCAAGTAGCCGCCTGAGGCCAACACAGCTACGCACGCTCTTCCTCCGTCCCAATCTGTTCAAAGTCCCCCTCTTTACACCCTCCCATGAGGTTCTCATTTTCCTTAAATCTTTCTTTGTGACATCGTCTCATTCCAACCGCAGACAACCTGCTTTCTGTTTAGCCCTAGAGGGTTGACCAAAAAGTACAATCCTCGGCAATCTGTCATCCTTTGTCCGCAGATCGTGCCCTAGCCATCTCAACGTTTCTCTCAATATAGCCCTAGAAAGCGGGATTGAACTACACTTATTGTGCGGTCTATTGTTTGAAATACGGTGAGTCAGCCGGGTGCCCAGAACAATCTGTAGGCAATTTTTCTGGAAAACATCCAGCTAATCTTCATCTTCGAAGTCCATAAAAATGATCCCTATGAAGAGGGATAGAACAAAGACCTGCTTAAATCCCGATTTAATACGAAACCACCTGTCATCCTCATTAATTAGGGTATGAATACCCGTGTTTTACCAAGAACAATGACTAAATTGATTATTAAAATTAGTTAATTATTATTATTACACTGGGAAAATGCCGAGTTTTGCCTGACGCTAGATGGTGCTGATAGTTTTTTGTCTGCACTAGCGCCAGTTCTCACTCTTATAAGTTACCCTTACTCTTTGGTTGATTAGTTAACATTTTCAAATCTAGACGAGAGTTGCATTTTTAGGCCAAATCAGGCCAGCTTGTAGTTGGACGTGTCCTATGTGTAGTCTTGTCTTTATTGTTGAGAATAGAATATGGGATACTTGAGAGGAAACTGGTGCTAGTCCCGAAGGGAAATACCAGCAGCGCCATCTAGCGTTCGACTTTTTGTTTGGCCCTAAACTGCTAGAGACTTGTTCCGTCAGGTGTTTTAAAATGTATGGGAGGGTTTAGGAAGCAGTATCATGTCACCACCATTCATGACCTGTATTTAATTATAATTCTTTTAACCTAGGTTATATTTATCTATTATTTTTTTTTGGTATATGTACTGGGCCTATTTCATTTTGCTAGGTTCCATTATCAAACCAACTACTAACTGTGCTCCTACTGTTACTTTACTGCATTGTGATATATCAGAGTTACAACCTAGTTTGGCCTACTTCTGTTTGATCCCCGCCCCCTTTTGATAAAGGCTTCCGGATGCAAAGTCGAAATATCCAGGCTTTTACTGTTATTAATGAAAAAAACTTGTTATTTTTCATGGTCCTATTCGAAATATTGTTATCGTTTTTTCTATATTTTTATTTTGATGCTTTAGAAAATTATTTTAATTATTTACCTTAGCCTATTTGTGCAGACTAGATTTTACCTTAAAATAATTCTTCGAAAGCAAAAACACTCATTATTTATATAACAGGGAATTTACCTATAATACCGTAGATTAATTGCACCGTGCATCTAATTTTCATCTAAAGAGATAAAAAATCTCTTTGTAAACCACTTCCAAAGCAACCAGTTAGCATCAAATTTAACGAAAACAAAATAAATACGTATAAAACATTCATACAAAATGACTAAGTGTAAAAGTACAAAAATCATATAAACATGTAAATGCTTTATTTTAGGAAAAAATACTTTACTTACGCAATTTTTAGCAATACCGTTTTCATTTCATCGATTTTTTGGATAAACTTCGGAAGGAGCTCATTCGATGGGTAATCAGAAGTTCTACTTTCCTTTTTAAGAGTCAACGGGATCGGAGGGCAGCTACCCACTCCTACCCTCCATCCCCACACGCACGTTGTATTGTCCAGAAATGCATTTAATAGAAATTTGAGACAGCCATTTCATTTAAAGTTGTCCAGATATCAAATAACAAGGCTTTCGGAGTTGAAACAAAAACACCCAAAACATGGAAGAAAGTGTTTTGAGTTCTGCCTCGGGGACATTTATGGTTTTTATGGAAGTGGTGGTTGTACAAAACTTTGAGGAGTCTTATTTAGTTGAAGAGTCAAAGTTCTAACTTCCACCAAGATGCTAAAAAACGAGAGAAAGCACTACTTTGGTGAAATATAATACCAATCCTTGCTTGAGATATACATATTATAGGTTCAAACTTTTTCCTCGAAGATTTTGATATAAAAAATAAAGGTAAAAGTTTTCAAAACCACTACTCCATTTTTAAATTCATAACCCATAACAAAATCCTTTTCTTAACATTCTCGAAGGATGACCAAGAAATCGACGAACGTTGCCAAAGTCTTCCCACCTTCAACTAGGTTTATAGCTTATAAACTTCACAATTAGAATCAATGATAGTGCCACAAAACTCCATGATTAGGTTTGTCACATTTTTCCCAAGGATAAAACCCCTATAAAACTCTCTGTAGTGCTCGTAAACTGTACGAAATGGCTTTATTACTGAAGAAGGAAACTGATGTTTTGAATATTTGATAGATGGTAATGGGGGTCCTTAGAACCACAAAACTGGGTCCTTGCAATTTATGTTCCTTTCTAAAATGGTGTAAATAGCGGCTTACCGCATGGAGGGGGAATAGGTATTTTTCTGGAGGATGGATAATATTTCAGAGTATCTTTCTTTTCTACATTGTTTTTTAAGACCCATAAAATAATTTCGCCCTTTTTTTGAAAACATTTTTGACATTTTGAGCTCTATGAAGATAGGAAGAGGGGCTGCCCCCACTGCAGGGGCGTTATTTAAAATAAGGCGGGGGGCAACTCCCCTCTCCAGGCCCAAATTTTTCCCCAAGGACCTTAGTTCCTACCCCCCTGCAAAAAAAAACTTGTCAAGACTAGGATAAGCGTGCATAATTCAAGTCAAACAGTTCGTGGTAACGAATCAAACAGTTCGTGGTAACGAACTGTAGTAACGAGCGACCCGGCTCAATAGTAACCAAAACTATAAAAATTGAATTTTGATATCAATAGCTACATCAAAAAGAATCGCATTTTAATGCTGATTTTAAATATACAAGTTTCATCAAGTTTAGTCTTACCCATCAAGTTACGAACCTGAGAAAATTTGCCTTATTTAGGAAAATAGGGGGAAACATCCCCTAAAAGTCATAGGATTTTAACGAAAATGACACCATCAGATTCAGCGTATCAAAGAACCCTACTGTAGAAGTTTCAAGCTCCTATCTACAAAAATGTGGAATTTTGTATTTTTTGCCAGAAGACAAATCACGGGTGCGTGTTTATTTGTTTGTTTTTTGTTTTTTTTTTCCCAGGGGTCATCGTATCGACCAAGTGGTCCTAAAATGTCACAAGAGGGCTCAGTCTAACGGAAATGAAGTTCTAGTGCCCTTTTTAAGTGACCAAAAAAATTGGAGGGCATCTAGGCCCCCTCCCACGCTCATTTTTCCCAAAGTCAACGGATCAAACTTTTGAGATAGCCATTTTGTTCAACATAGTCGGAAACCATAATAACTATGTCTTTGGGGATGACTTACTCCCCCACAATCCCTTGGGGAGGGGCTGCAAGTTACAAACTTTGACCAGTGTTTACATATAGTAATAGTTATTGGGAAGTGTACAGACGTTTTCAGGGGGATTTTATTCAGGGGGCTGAGGAGAGGGGGCTATGTTGGAGGATCTTTTCTTGGAGGAATCTGTCATGGGGGAAGAAAAATTCAATGACAAGAGCGCAGGATTCTCTAGCATTACTATAAGAAAACAATGAAAAATAAACATGAAAACGTTTTTTCAAATGAAAGGAAGATGTAGCATTGAAACTTAAAACGAACAGAGATTATTACGCATATGAGGGGTTCTAAAATACTTTAGCATAAAGAGCGAGGTATTTAGGAGGAGATAAATACCTTGCTCTTTATGCTAAAGTATTTTTAGTAATTTCAACTATTTATGCTACGGCATTTCTGATTCAGGGGTCATTCTTAAAGAATTGGGACAAAACTTACGATTTAGTGTAAAGAGCGAGGTATTAACGAGGGTACAAACCCCCTCGTATACATAATAAAAATATAAGGTTATGAAAGTTTGTTACGTAAGTTAATTCTTAAGTTACGTATATTTTTTACTAATAAAAACGTTCGTTAAAAATTAAAAGTTCTAGTTGCCTTTTTAAGTAACCAAAAAATTCGAGGGCAACTAGGCCTCCTTCTCCACCCCCTATTTCTAAAAATCGTCTGATTAAAACTAAGAGAAAGCCATTTAGCCAAAAAAAGAATTAATATACAAATTTCATTTTAATAATTTAAGAGCGGAGAGCCAAAACCAAACATGCATTAATTCAAAAACGTTCAGAAATTAAATAAAAAAAACTGATTTTTTTAGCTGAAAGTAAGTTGTTGCACTTTACGCTAAAGTTTGATTCTTTGCCACAATTCTACTTTTTAAAACAATTAAAAGCTTTAGCGTAAAGAGCGAGGGGTTGTGGAGGGGACAACTCATTTCATATACGGAGTAATTTCTGTTCGTTTTAAGTTTTAATGTCGCTCCTTACTTTCAGCTAAAAAAAATAGTTTTTTTTATATTTAATCTTTCATAAGAAGTAGATGACCTATTTCCTTAATGATGAGACTTCACATGCGGTACATATGTATAAATATTAATGAGCAAGCACAATGGATCACTATTTTTCGCCTTTTTTGCATGAAAAACGAGCTGGGATTAATTTAAAAAAATTGCTGGTTGAGGTAAAGAGCAAATTTGAAGCTTAAAATGAGCAACAATTTTAAAGTTATTTCATGAGTTATTATTTTTCTCCAAATTATTTGGGGGGGGGAGGCAACTGTACTCTTACCCTCCCCCACCCCAAAATGATGCTATAGCTCAAAATGCATGGATTCATTCCAAATGTACATTTTCTAATATATATATATATATATATATATATATATATATATATATATATATATATATATATATATATATATATATATATATATATATATATATATATATATATATATATATATATATATATATATATATATATATTTATATATATATATTATTCAGGATGAGATTCTGATTCCAAGCCCATGCCTATTTCTAGGCCATCTCAGTATTACGTTGATTGGAAAATTTACCTGAAGGATTACAATTTATATATTTTAGGATTCTTACAACTCAAACTTCTCGTCTACCCCCACCAATCACATCAAAACCAATACATTTATTTATATTTGGGAAATATTGCCCAATTTCTTTAAAAAAACATATGGCCGACCAACCATGAAAGATCTTAATTACAATTTCTTTTAAACTGAATAACATACAAAATGGCTTGAATGAAAAGAATGAAGTTCAAACAACCACTCAGATCCATACTTCAGGCACGACCAAAATTTGTCGATTTCTTCTTCCTGAAAGGTCGAACTTTTTGTCTACGACAATGGAACTCAACCAATCACACTGATCACCTATCGATTTATTTATTTTCGCTTATCTTTTATCTATATTCTAATTTAAACAAATAAAGATGACAGTCGTACTCTAAGAGAACTTATTTGCAATCTCAATTGCATAGTCACTTACCAAGGGCTTAGAAAATTCCAAGAAATAAAAATTATAACAACTATTCAGATCCGTTCTCCAGGCACGACTGAAGCAATACTCAAAACAAGACCCAAACCCATAATTATTTATCTCAGTCTGCATTATGGCCAGGGTATATATGACTTTTATTATACTGTAATAAAAGAAGGAATTTACTATACTGTAAAAGATGACTTTTATTGTCAATAAAATAGGCATTTTTTAGAATATTGCTGTGACTCTTCCGGTTCTCTGGAAAAATCGTAAGCGTTATGTATTGTGCAAGGGATCGAAAATAATTTACTAAAATGATTTCCCCTGGTGAACCTAGAAAAAATGTTTGGCCTATTCCCGATTGCCAATCCTATATTTGGAACATTGCTGTTTAAGTGATTGTATTTTTGTTCAATAATAATCGAATAAAGGTGAAAAGAAGAAAAAACAACACTTGGGCGTCAATAACATACCAAAACCAAAAAGATCGTTTTTAGAGAAGGATCTAGTTCATTTCCTTCAAGGAGAGGGAGTAGAAGCACTGTCATACAAACTTTAGCAGAGCCTATAAGCATATAAAATTATGAGGCCTTTTAAATTAGAAAGCAAAAGCAGCGAGCATTCTTATTGCCTACCATAGAAACGTAAGAAATATTTACTAAAAACATTAAAAAAAACAGCAGCAGCAGCAACAACAAGCAATTGGGCGTCGATAACACAGAAATGAGCTCTTTTAAGAGGGTCACAGACAACAGGGTCAACCTGGTCAAAAACACTATCATAACTAATCAGTTTTCAGACCAGTTATTTGATCAGCTAAAGACCGAATGCTCAAGTCATGATCTTACCATTAACGTAACCAAGTCGAAGATAATTCGTTTCAACCCTCTGAAGCGGAATATAGATATGCCTCTAGTCCCTTTCCCGATTGTGAACGAAATAAAAATCTTAGGAGTAACTTTCACTAGTGACTGTAGTTTCAGTGCCCATATTAATTTAACCGTCCACAAGGCTAATGCAAGCCTTCAGACACTTACCAAAATGAGGCGTTTTGGGTGTGATACTAAAAGCCTTCTCCATGCCTACACGTGTTATGTTCGCCCGTTGCTCGAGTACGCGTGCCCGGTGTGGGGTCCATCTGCTATCCGCACAGCGTACCTATTACGCGACATAGAGTGCGTCCAGAAAAGAGCAACAAGGATTATACTCCAAGACCGTGGCATACCCTACGATCAAGCCCTCGCTAAATTAAATTTATCTCCACTTAAAGTCCGGCTGGAACACCTTATTCACCAATTTGGAAAATTCATCCTAGCCAATAAGAGCCACCGATCTTTACTACCCGAACCAGCCCCTCCCAATAGCCGAACTCGATTACGAAATAAACTTGTACCCCCTAAAGTACGAACCAATCGATACGCAAACTCATTTGTGCCTTTTTTCACATCAGTTTTAATGCTGAGTTGTAGTGTGTGATTTTTGTGAAAAAAACTGAATTTAGCTCTATGCTACGATAGTTTTTAAATATACCGATCTCTCTCTCTCTCAAGAAGTTTTTTTTACATAAAGACCATTTCCGTCCATTTCCAGAGGAGGGGGAGGTGGAAACAGTGTAAGCCTTGCTTCGAGGGAGGCCATAAACACAAAAAATCTGACGAGGCCTATTAGATGAAAAATAAATTAGCTAATTAATATCTTCATTAAGGGGGTGGGGAGGTGAAAATAATTCACTCACATAATTTTTCCTTGGAGAACCTAGACAAAATAGAAGAACTCTCGAATTTGCCCAAAATTCCTTGACGAAACTCTATTTATTTGTCTTACTCTCTCTTTTGCCATTTTGTTTCTGGAGAATTTTCCGGGAGAAATTTCCAGCAGGGTTGGAATCGTTTGGGGGATTTTCCCGTGGGGGTATTTTACGGAAGAGACATTCTCTGCAGAGGAAATTTCCGTAGGAGAAATTTCCCCGGGGGAATTTTCCGTGAAATAAACTTTATACTGAGGGGGGGGGGGTTGAGACTGTATAATAGAGAACTTCCAAGGAGGGTGAGATTTACGGCATGATTTGAAAAACGATCAAAAATTAAATAGAAGACAAATTTTTTTTAAATAAAGTAGGCTGCAATAAATTTTCCAGGGGAATTTTCAGCCCGGATAGAATTGTCCGTGGGAAATTTTAGAGGGAGAGGTATTTTACGCCAAAGAAAATTTCCATCGAGGGAATTTTTATGGGGGTTGAATTTTCCATGGAGGGGGCGTGGATTTCTCTGCACTGTTTGAGAACGATCAGAAATTAATTTTAAAAACCGCGATTTTTCTTTTCTCTTGCTTGAAACTATGAAGTTTTCAGGGGAGTACCCCGTTTTCGTCAATGTTCTCAAATTTACCATGAAAATAAATCAGCAACTACACCTGCTTACTGGCTGCTAGTTACCGCCGCAATCCGGATCGTGCATAATTCGAAAAAGTGAGAAAAAAAATTCTTTCTTGAAGATTTAGATACATTAGCCAACAAGTATGACAAAAAACTAGCCTTTTAGAATTGATTAACTTTTTGTGACTTCAGTTGGGACTTGCATATCGAATACACTCCCTAAGAAAACAACATCTTATCAAGATGAAAAGAGCAAAGTCGTGACTTAAAGCAAATGTTAATTGCATGAATTTGAATATATTCCACCATATGTCTTTTCAATTCCATAAGAGGACAACATCTTATGAAGACGAAAATAAGGTCTGTGATATACTTATTTAGAGGGAGGTCAAACAAAGCGTAACCACAAAATATATATGTGAGGACAGAAAGCTTTTGTACACAGTTAAGTTATAGCTTTGAGGGGATTTTGAAGCAGTAGATTTATATCTAAACCTGAGTTTACGCTTGTCTGAGTGCTCAATCTATTTAAGTGCATTTATCAGACAAATTGCATTTAAGTACCAAAATAAAGGTAATGTGTGTTACATAGTCTTTGCTTATGTATGTATCCAGATACCAGGTAGTATTCTCTTAACTTCTCGAAACGCTCAGTAGGGAATCTATGCGATAAAGGAAACATCATAAGACACATCAACCTCTAATATGATTATCCTGTCGAAAATACTGGATATTATCAACAGTGCATCACTACCTTAATCTTTCACTCACTAATTCCCTGCAATAATCCCCTTCCGCAATAAGCATTCCGTAATATAATCATCCACAAAATATACCCCCACCCCCGTAATACTATTATATTTTTTATCGGAAACATCTTTTCATAATAACGTAAAAACAACAGGCCAAAAAGAATGCGAATGCTAAGAAGACAAGAGCTAAGAGCTCATGTGGCACTTGTGACGAGACGAGAAGAGTTAAGAGCCAAGAGATCATATGGTATGAGCTCTAACAAAATTCTATGAATAAATTAAATAAAAAAAACAAGTTTTTTCAACTGAAAGTAAGGAGTGACATCAAAACTTAAAACGCACAGAAATTACTTCGTATATGAAAGAGGCTGCTTCCTCATCAACGCCCCGCTCTTTACGCTAAAGTTTGACTCTTTCTCTCAATTCTTCTTTCTAAAACAGTAAAAAACTTTAGCGTAAAGAGCGGGGCGTTGATGAGGAAGCAGCCTCTTTCATATACGAAGTAATTTCTGTGCGTTTTAAGTTTTGATGTCACTCCTTACTTTCAGTTGAAAAAACTTGTTTTTTTTATTTAATTTCTGAACGTTTTTGAATCAATGCATGTTTTGATTTTGGCTCTCCGCAGAGGAATAATCAAAACGAAATTTGCATATTTTTTTTTTTTTTTGGCTCAATGGCTTTCTCATAATTTTGATCGAATGATTTTGAGAAAGAAAGAGCGGGGGACAAAGCCTAGTTGCCCCCCGATTTTTTGGTTAATTAAAAAGGCAACTAGAACTTTTAATTTTTTACGAATCTTTTTATTGGTAAAAGATTTACGTAACTTATAAATTAGCTTACGTAAAGAACTTTTGTATTCTCATGTTTTTATTACATATATGAGGGGATTCGCCCCATCGTCAGTACCTCGCTCTTTACACTAAAGCTTAAATTTTATCCCAATTCATTAAGAATGACCCCCTGAATCACAAAAGCCGTAGAATAAGTAGTTGAAATTACCGAAAATACTTTAGCGTAAAGAGCGAGGTATTAGAAGGAGGTGAGCCCCTCATATGGGTAATAATTTCTGTTTGTTTTAAGTTTTATTGCTGTTCCTTACTTCCAGCTGAAAAAGCTTTTTCACTTTTATTTTTTAATTGTTTTTTTTTAAATAATGCTAGTAAATCCTGCTCTCCCTTCATGGAAATTTTCTTCTCCCATTACAAATTCTCGAAGGAAAGTTCCCCCAGCATATCCCCCTCTTCTCAACCCCTCCCCCAAACCAAAAAAATCCTCCTGAAAACGCCTGTATACTTCCCAATAACCATTACTATATGTAAGCACAGGTCAAAGTTTGTAACTTGTTGCCCCTCCCACGGGGACTGTGGGGGAGTAAATCGTCCCCAAAGACATAGTTATAAGGTTTTTCGACTATGCTGAATAAAATGGCTATCTCAGAATTTTGATCCGTTGACTTTGGGAAAATAATTAGCGTGGGAGGGGGCCTAGGTGCCCTCCAATTTTTTTGTCACTTAAAAAGGGCACTAGAACTTTTCATTTCCGTTAGAATGAGCCCTCTTGCAACATTCTAGGACAACTGGGTCGATACGATCACCCCTGGGAAAAAAAAAAAAAAAAAAACAAAAAACAAATAAACACGCATCCGTGATCTGCCTTCTGGCAAAAAATGCAAAATTCCACCTTTTCGTAGATAAGAGCTCGACACTTCTACAGTAGGGTTCTCTGATACGCTGAATCTGATGGTGTGATTTTCGTTAAGATTCTATGACTTTTAGGGGGCGTTTCCCCCTTTTTTCTAAAATAATACAAATTTTCTCAGGCTCGTAACTTTTGATGGGTAAGACTAAACTTGATGAAACTTATATATTTAAAACCAGCATTAAAATGCGATTCTTTTGATGTAGCTATTGGTATCAAAATTCCGTTTTTTAGAGTTTTGGTTACTATTGAGCCGGGTCGCTCCTTACTACAGTTCGTTACCACGAACTGTTTGATAGATTGATTTAAAAGGAAATTAAGAGGCTTAATACCGGTCAAGATTTAAAATAAGAGCTCTGAGTCACAAAGTCCTTCTAAATATCAAAATTCATTAAGATCCTATCACCCACTCGTAAGTTATAAATACCTAATTTTTTCGCTCCCTTTTGCCCTTTAGATGGTCGAATCTGGGAAAACGACTTTATCAAGTCAAATTGTGCAACTCCCTGACACGCCTACCAATTTTCATCGCCCTAGCACGTCCAGAAGCACCGAACTCGCCAAATCACTGAACCCCTCCCCCTAACTCCCCCAAAGAGAGCGAATCCAGTACGATTCTGTCAATCACGTATCAAGGACATATGTTTATTCTATCCACCAAGCTTCATCCCGATTCCTACACTCCAAGTGTTTTTCCAAGATTTCCCCCTCCAAATCCCCACAATGTCAAAAGATCTGGTCGGGATTTGAAATAAGAGCTCTGAGACATGAATTCCTTCTAAAAATCAAATTTCATTACGATTCGATCATCTATTCGTAAGATATAAATACTCCAATTTTAATGTTTTCCAAGAATTCCGGTTCCCCCCTCCAACTCCCCCGAATGTCACAGGATCAGGTCGGAATTTGAAATTAGAACTTTAAAGCACAAGATCCTTCTAAATATCAAATTTCATTAAGATCTGGTCACCCTTTCGTAAGTTACAGATACCTTAATTTTCAAAATTACCCCCCCCCCCCCAATTCCACCAAAGAGAGCAGATCCGGTCCAGTTATGTCAGTCACGTATCTTAGACAGGTTTCTATTCTTCCCATCCAGTTTCACCCTGATTTCACCGCTTTAAGTATTTTCTAAGATTTCCGGTCCCCCCAACTACCACCCCCCAATTACGCTTGATCCAGTTGAGATTTAAAATAAGATATCGGAGTTGCGAGGTCCTTCTAAATATGAAGTTTCAAGAAGATCCGATCACTCCTTCGTAAGTTAAAAATACGTCATTTTTCTTATTTTTCAGAATTACCCCCCCCCCCCCCCGCAATTGAGCGGATCCGTTCTAATTATGTAAATCACGTATGCAAGACTTCTGCTTATTTTTCCAACCAAGTTTCATCCCAATCCCTCCAATCTAAGCGTTTCCCATCATTTTAGGTCTCCCCACCCCGAACTTCCCCCAATGTCACCAGATCCGGTCAGGATTTAAAATAAGAGTTTTGAGACACGATATCGTTCTAAAAATCAAATTTCATGGAGATCCAATCACCCGTTCGTAAGTTAAAAATACCTCATTTTTTCTAATTTTTCAGAATTAACCCCCCCCCCCCAAATACCACAAAGAGAGCGGATCCGTTGTGGTTATGTCAATCATGTATCTAGGACTCGTGTTTTTTTCCACCAAGTTTCATCCCGATCCCTCCACTCTAAGTGTTTTCCAATTTTTAGGCTTCTCCCTCCCAACTCCCCCCCCCCCAATGTCACCAGATCCGGTCGGGTTTAAAATAAGAGCTCTGAGCCACGATATCCTTCTAAACATCAAATTTCATTGAGATCCGATCACCCGTTCGTAAGTTAAAAATACCTCATTTTTTTTATTTTTTCAGAAATACCCCCCCCCCCCAACTACCCAAAAGAGAGCGGATCCGTTCCGTTAATGTCAATCATCTATCTAAGACTTGCCTTTATTTTTCCCACCATGTTTCATCCCAATCCCTCCATTCTAAGTGTTTTCCCAGTTTTAGGTTTCCCCCTCCCAACTCCCCGCCCCCATCACCAGATCCGGTCGGGATTTAAAATAAGAGCTCTAAGACACGATATCTTTCTAATAATCAAATTTCATTGAGATCCGATCACCCGTTCGTAACTTGAAAATACCTCATTTTTCTAATTTTTAAGAGTTATTCCGCCCCCCCCCCCCCCCAAACTACCCCAAAGAGAGCAAATCAGTTCCAATTATGTCAATCATGTATCTGGGACTTGTGCTTATTTTTCCCATCGAGTTTCATCCCGATCCCTCTACTCTAAGTGTTTTCCAAGATTTTAGGTTTCCCCCCTCCAACTCCCCCCAATGTCACCAGACCCAGTCGGGATTTAAAATAAGAGCTTTGAGACACAATATCATTCCAAACATCAAATTTCATTAAGATCCAATCACCCGCTCATAAGTTAAAAATACTTCATTTTTTCTATTTTTTCTGAATTAACCGGCCCCCAATCCCCCCCAGATGGTCAAATCGGGAAAATGACTATTTCTAATTTAATCTGGTCTGGTCCCTGATACGCTTGCCAAATTTCATCGTCCTGGCTTACCTGGAAGTGCCTAAAGTAGCAAAACTGGGACCAACAGACAGACATACCGACAGACCGACAGAATTGGCGACTGCTATATGTCACTTGGTTAATACCAAGTGCCATAAAAATAAATATATCCATCATCTCATGTCGATCGTATTTAGTTAGCTGTTTCCGGGAAACGTCTACATAATGTCAAAACGATCGAAGCTCATCACGGGTTTGGACTACCACTTCTGAAGACTGAGCTAGTCTTTCATTTGTGCATCTCCTTTGACGAAGTATTTCTGACATTCTATGCTGAAAAGTCTTCAGCTGCTCAAAGGCTCGTGATGATTCTGCTAACATGTCATTTCATGTCACAACATGTCATATCATTAACATGTCATTTCGGGCTTCAGAAGGGAAACTCTGTCATTAATTTTACTTGTAAGCAGATTGAAGATATTAATTTACCAGAAATTTTAAATCAGCGGCAATTGAAACAGGCCCTTCTTAGTAATTTGAATTATAATGATAGTCCAGTTTTAACTTATAAATTTTCAAAAACTATTGGGCAAATTATTTTTAATTATAATTTAATACTAAAAAGATTAGATGGTGATAGACATTGGAAACCGGTTTGTAATTGTAAGCAACTTGGCCCATTTGTAAATCCTACTTACAAACATGTTATAACAGGGGACTTGTCAATAATAAAGCAAAATGATCGTCAAATTATAATGAATAAAGGGGCTAATTTCCGTCTTTCTCATCATCTGAAACCATCGAGTGTTCTTGATGGCTTAGAAATGATTTTGATTTATTTATTGATAAGTGGTGTAAGAAAGAGAATAAAAATAAAGAGACTTTTCAAAGTTGGAAGGATTTAATTATTAGTAGAATTAGAAATAAAATATATTCTAACTTAAAAAATAGTAACACTAAATCATTATTTTATAATGCGAAGATTAAACAAGCAATTGCTAATCTAAAGAATGAATTTGTTATTGTGCCAGTGGATAAAGCTAATAATAATTTTGCCATAATTTGTCAGAAGCTGTATTGTGATATCTTAAAAAGGGAGTTATGCACAACTAATGTTTACGAAAAGGTAAATATAGAGGATGAGAATTTAATTGAAAAGTCGGAAGAAATACTTTTTAAAAATTTTAATATCAAAATAAATGACACTGATAAAAAGTTCCCTTTCCTATATTGGACTGTAAAATTTCATAAGAATCCCCCTAAACCACGGTTTATTGCTGGAGCAGCTAAATGTCCAACCCGCATTGCTGCTACTGACCTCTCTTTAATTTTAAAGGAAATTGTAAAGAAACTTAAAACCTATTGTTCTGGTATTTAAAAATTTTCGAATTTTAATCCATATTGGAGTGTTAATAATTCACTGCAGGTGATAGATTCTTTAACAATGGTTTCAGCTAAAAGAATTGAGTCTTTCGATTTTGCGACAATGTATACTAATTTATCACTTAATGTAGTGTTTGATAATTTAAAAACTGTTATCAAGAAATCTTTCCTCTTATCTAGTAAAAGGTTCTTAAAAATAGACACTTCATGTTGTCTCCAAAGACAAAAAAAACTATTTATTAGGCATTTCTAGAAACTTAGAAACCCCTTTGCAACGGTTGAATTGCGCATATACATCCAAAAGGCTGAACCAAGGTGCCAGATCTTTTTTTCTGCACGTTTTGTTGGGATTCAATCTCTTCCTCTGAAAGATACCTTGTTGACAAGAACCACCGGATCAACAATCCCTTTCCTCCTACTACACATTCCTCCTTGAATAGGTCTGGACACTGGAAGCAAGAGCTTAACCCCCCCCCCCCTTCTTCAAATTGGCAATATCTCCAAAAAGTTGTAATCAGAATACAAGTATTATAATCCACAAAGCTTGGTTTAAATTTGACGGTTTATCCTTGGATTCTCTACTTCCATTTTGATTTTTAAATCAGTAGAACTGCTAGTTTATTTTATTATTGAAAATGTTGGACGTAAAAACTACCCAGTAGGAAAAAATTGAAACCAAACATGTCTTGGTGCATTGCTTTATTTTGAAAATCATTCCAATCAAATCAAACGTCAATTAAAAAAAAAGAAAAAAATGATCATTTCTTCTTTCTAATTCACCTCATGTTCATTTTTGTTATTTCCTTTTTTGACAATTATCTCGGAACTGTGAAATTGTTCAAATAAGCTCTTTAGACGTGAACGGGACGAAATTTCTTTATTTTTCTGTCAGGATTCAATGGTGGGATTCACTTCTACATTGGAATTAGTAGAATAATTTGGTTTTAATCCCAGTGTGAGGTCAAGTGCCTTTACTATTAGCAAGCAAATTAATTAAAGACCACTCAACTTCTCATTTTGAAGTTAACTCTTCATTACTAGCGCATAGACAAAAATGTCGAAAAAAATCTCAAAAGAATAGATCAGTGTCTCTGCAAAAGTGGAGGGACTTTATTTTTACAGCAAAAAATCCGACGACGATGAGAAAAGAAATCGCAAATCACTGAACAACTCATACAGAATAGAACATTCCTGTAAAAAATCACCCAATTCACTGAATAGTCAAAGCATAGACAATAAGGTTAAAAAGAGGAACTTATCATTAAAAATGAATAAAAAAAAAGATGATCCAGAATTCGTGGGATGCAGACTCCAGTCGCTGGTTCAGTTTCATGTTCTTTAAACAACCTTGAAGTTCAACCATTCCTTATCCATATACATACATATATATTGTAATATCTATTGGAGAGAAAAAAGGGTAAAGAATAGGTCATTGGATTTTACAATCCCTACCGGCAGTGCTGATCTCCGTTTCATGGCCCTTCAGCCAGGAAGGGCAATGGAGGGGGGGGGGGGGGTAGACAACCTGTTCTTTCACACACTCTTCCTGTTTACCTTCCCCAGAAAGGGTACCCAAATCATTTTCACCATGATATCCACCAAAATAGGCTGTCAGATGGTTATTAAATTTGGTTGAAGGTAATAGCTAGTATTCGGGACTTGGGCTATTTAAGAATCCAGATCCAATACGCTCATCAGATTGTATCACAACTTGGCGGAAATTGAAAGCTAATTCCAACATTGTACCTTTGGGGACCAGGACCTGATTCAACATAATATGAAAAAAACTTCGTTTTCTTAAAGAGTTAAAGAGGCTGCGTCCCAAAGTCGAACCTTAAAACGTACAGGAATTAGAAGAGGCAGTTGGGGGGCTGCCGCCCCCCAAACCCCCAGCTTTTAAAGACTCTTTTGTACAGGTTTTTTTTTTTTGGGGGGGGGACTTCATTGTTACTAATTACTAGTTTCGGCGCAATGGTTCTCCTGTCCTCTTGTGTTTAACATTTTTCGAAGTTATTCCATTATTCATTCATTTCAATTTTTTGTTAATTAAAAGAGGGCCTTTCCGAAGCCAAGAGCTGGGGGTTAGCAAAAAAAACAAAAAACCTGTACAAAAGAGTCTTTAAAAGCTGGGGGTTTGGGGGGCGGCAGCCCCCCCCCCAACTGCCTCTTCTAATTCCTGTACGTTTTAAGGTTCGACTTTGGGACGCAGCCTCTTTAACACTTTAAGAAAACGAAGTTTTTTTCATATTATTTCTGTACGTTTTTCTACAATCCATGGTGGATGTAATTTAATAATTCCTGTACTCCTCGTACAGGAATTAGGAGAGGAACTTGGGTGGCTGCCGCCCCCCCCGCTTTTAAATCATTGTATAAAATAGAAAAAAAATAGATAGAATGACCGAAATTTTTCTTTTGCTCATAAGAAGCTAATATTCTGTTATCTCTCAAATGATAAGCTGTCCAGGTGTTATCAAAAAATTTTCTGGAATGGAGCTGGATTTTTATGATGCTTGCAGTCATTCTCGCCGTGCCGAGCTGATTATTTTGATGTACTTGAATGTTGATATTCGTAACTTTTAAGAATTTCAAAAATTAACATGGGACTATTAGACTATTAGGACTATAAGAAGACTATTAGGAGAGGCAAACCCCCCGCTTTTAAAGACTCTTTTGTACAGGTTTAATTTTTTTTCATATTAATTCTGTACGTTTTTCTACAATCCATGGTGGATGTAATTTAATAATTCCTGTACTCCTCGTACAGGAATTAGGAGAGGAACCCCCCCCCCCCGCTTTTAAATCATTGTATAAAATAGAAAAAAAAATAGATAGAATGACCGAAATGTTTCTTTTGCTCATAAGAAGCTAATATTCTGTTATCTCTCAAATGATAAGCTGTCCAGGTGTTATCAAAATTTTTTTGGTGTTGTGAAAAAAAACCGCCCGTAAGGGACTTGAACCCTTGACCCGAGGAATAAAAGTCTCACGCTCTACCAGCTGAGCTAATAACTTGCATGTGTGTAAATATAACTTCTCAATAGCTTTTAAAAATTTCAAATTAACATGGGCTCTTATGGAGAGAAATCCGTTAATTTAAATAGCTAATGGGTGGTTTCTGGAAAACAGGGAAGGAGTTATCGGATCAAGCTGAAATTTCGCGGATAAGCTCCTGGGCCGTAGGGGACCTTAACTTGTGAATTTCAGCCCGATCGGACAACGTTAAAAGGGGTGGGGGGGGGGGGTTCGAGGGTCGAAACTTTCGGGGGGTTAAGATTTTCCCACGAAACTTTCATGGGCACTTACTCGGAGAATTCCGCATCGAATGAGTCTTCGTACACCCAGATCCGATGTCGGATGTGACCTGTAGGCGTGGCAAAAAAGAAAGTAAATGAATTTTAAGTGGCTATGCGTGGTTTCTGGAAAACAGGGAAGGAGTTATCGGATCAAGCTGAAATTTCGCGGATAAGCTCCTGGGCCCTAGGGGACCTTAACTTGTGAATTTCAGCCCGATCGGACAACGTTAAAGGGGGGCTTGGGTTGACAGGTCGAAACTTTCGGCCAGATTTTCCCCATGAAGAAAAAGTTGGAGGGGGATGAAATTTTGCAGGTTTCTTAGTTGGAGCTCGGGCTACGAAATGCATCCCTCCCCATGCGTCTGCGACCACTGGAACCGAAGATCGCTTAACATTGTCGTGTGTCGCCTCTTTATAGAGGCACGAGTGTGCCTCCTTGATATATTTGGCGTCAATGTGTCAACGTATTAGCCAATTTTCGAAATATTTTTTCAGCAACTGAAAGTATTTCCTTGAGTTGGCTTCCTATTTGCTTTTCCTTAGGTTATGTTGCCAGTATAGTCCTAAAACTGATTGATAAAATTAAACATCCTTCTTTACGCCATAAGCTTTCCACTAATTCAACCAATTTTTGTCCAAGAAGAATAAATGGGATCTCTGCTCATATATAAACTAAAACAAATCGAGCAACTCAATCCCAAAGCCCAAACAAAGTATGCAAAGGATGCTTAATTGCTTAAATATGCATTTATTATGTATTTAAATTCTAGTTTTGCATGCCTTTCTTTTTTCTAAGGTTTTGGCGATTATAAAAGAATTTACAAATTGCTTTAAAAGTGGATTTTCTACTATAGTAAGTGGAATAATACTAATAATACTAATCAACAATGACTTTAAAGGCAGCTTACCTAAAGATTTATATTTAGATTTTTTTTTAAATTGTGGGGCCTTTGGAATTGGAGAAATAAGGCTGAAGGTAATTGGATAAGTTTAACCGTTTAAGAGTACAGAACTTCTTTTATTCTAAACTGAACGGAAATTGAATTTTCGTCGCACCAAAAGATTTCAATGCCATGATTATGATGATTATTATATTTTTTACCTAAAAAATTCTATAAAGAAAACTGAAAAATTGTTTCACAAACGGTTTAAATGCTAGACAATGTAATTTGAATTTGGCATAAGACCATTGAAAAAAATATCTCCCCTAACAATTTTTAAGACTAAAACACCCCAAATCCACCTAATTTTATAACACAAAAGTTGTGGTTGAGAAAAAAATTTGAAATTTATAAATCAGCCTATAAAATCTGATAAGCAGCAGCCTGTTCTCCAAAGTCAGTACACAAACTTTAGATTTTATTAAAAAAAAAGGAAGAGAAAATAAAAAAATTAAATAAAAAAAGGAATTAAAGGGAAAAATTACCTCAACAAATACTGTAGTCTTTTGAATGATATCAGACCCTTCGAAGGAGGTAATCAGTACAGTACCATATCCAATGCTGCTTCCTCTCCTCACCAGACCAGTGTTGTCAACAGTGATATTGCCAAGTGCTTTGACCTCAACAGGAACCATACATTTTTCGGTTAGCAAGTAAGTTGACTTTGGAATTCATACTCATAAGTATTGTTCTGCTCAGGATGAATTCATTGGCTTGCTTCAGAGAAAGAGCAAGTCGGGGAATAACCTGAAATTCAATACAGGACAAATTTTTAGTTTAGAGGCTTTTATTAGCTAGGAAAGTTTTTAAGAGTAGTGGAGCAAGCTTAAAAAATCATATTAAGGAAATATCTTTTAAGCACCCCCCATCCTCTTCCAGGTGATTGCATTTACATGAAATAAAAATTCTTTGCATAGATGGATAAAACTTTCAAAATTGGATCTACCATCCCAGCTAAGCCCTGGGAAAATGCTGTTAAGTCTTCGTTTTTCCTGCTTGAAAGGCTTGAAATGACCTTTGCAAATAGGCATTAAAATGCGAAATAAAGCTCAAGTTTAGCTGAGAATCCAAATAAGAACCTCAAAATGTAAATGTCAAGACATGTCGAGAGAGGCATATTCTAAGCTAAAACTTGTTCTTCTTTCATTCTTCAGATTTAAATAGTCTTAAACTTTTTCCTTTTGGTAAAAGGTCAAACGTACATAAAAGGTAAATAAAACATATAAGAAAAAATTAATATTTTGAAGCCGTATTAAGTTCCTTAGAGCAGCCTTTTTATGGCCTTTCAATCAAGGTAGCCATTGAAAAAAAAAGAAGTTAAAATCAAGTTGTTGCTTAACTAATTAATACTTCTCAAATTCTCACACTTGAGTCAACTAGCTACACGGAGTCTATACTAGAGGCAATAACTATCCAGAAATAAGTCGTCCTTCCTAAATTTCAGTAGCATTGACTGCTCGGAGATTAATTTTATGGAGGAAACCCATAGCCATTGGTATTGATTTGTATTGTGGGTTGCACTCTTAGATACCTACACTGAGAGAAGCTAAACACCATTTTTGAAATATTTACACATCGTGTTTTACCAGTGGACTTTCTATTGTAGTCTTCTCCACTTGAGATCAAGAACAAGACATAAATCAAGCATGAAGTGAGTATTAAGTCACACGTTTCACAGGAAAGGGGGGAGGGAGTAAAGAAACATAGGAGTAGGTAAATGAGTCTTCATAAAGGGCAAACACCTGGTAAATTTCAACCCAAAACAAAACAAAAAATGTTCCAACTATTGAATGTATTTAAGTCCTCTATCACTTTATGGTCCAGGTTGAGGAGCCTAGAATGATAGAGTTGTAGTTTAAAGGTAGTTCATTTTACAGCTCAATGTTGAAAGGAGCGCCATTTTTGAAAAACAGTGTTGTAGTTTTGACATAAAGAAAGATGAATGCAAGGACCGTAAGATAAAAACTCGGTAAAGAATTTTATTTTCCTGTGTAAAAACAGATCGGTGTCTGAGGACCCCCTGAGTCTACGTTAAAGGATGGGGGTATGTTCTGGAAACCTTCAAAACAAAAATTAATGGCCAACCTTCGTCCGAAACAGAATAATTTTTTTTTACACCAAGTTCTTTGGAGATGGATGCTAGGAAACAGTTTCAAGGTCACAAAGATTCATAAAGCCAAATAATCTGACCAATAGCCCTATGTGAAAAATTTTAGTGATGCCTCCGTCAAAAGTTCTTAAGCACACAACGAAGGTTGAAAAAAAATATCTTTAAGCTCATTTTCAGTTCAGCCTTCGGTAAGAGGTGCGAGAGTGTACGGAATAGCAGTTGCTGTGACGTTGTAAGCGACTCAAAGGAATGTGCTTAAATTACTGTTGAGCTGAGCTTTACATTGTTTTCCAGCATAGGCTTAAATATTGTCCTTTTACATAGAAAAGAAAAAAGAAAATTTCGTTAAATAATAATATTGCCACTGGCGTGGCCATTTTATAAACTCGTGTTTTAATTTTATTAAAATATGTGTAGGCTCAAATAGCTGAGGGAGGGGAAGCTCAAGTATATTATGGAGACACTGATTCACTACTGTTAAAAGTTAAAACAGACACTATATACGATGATTTGGGAAATTAGCTCTCGAATGGACTTTACCCACTGGAAAGAGTCCATTGACCGGGAGCTAGTTAAGCACCATGCCCAAATAAAGTTTTATTTGTAAAATCTGAGCCGCGGAGTGATGATTTTCCACGCTGTGTTTGCAGGTTCGAAGGTGTACTCTGTGCAAACACACGATGAGAAAATTCACACACTCTCTAAGAAAGTACCGATACTCTATGTGAAGGAGAATTTTGGTGTAACTGTTTATAGAAACTGTGTAGAAAATAATCTAGTTCCAAGAGTGAGTCAGGGCAATTTGCTCTTTAAAATTTAAAAACTACATGATTAGACTAGAGGAAAATCCCAATTCCATATCGGACAAAGTCAGTGTGTGTGCGGATGGTGAGAAAGTTCTACATGGACACTACTTTACTTCGAACCGAGATGAATGTGTCAAATACAGGCAACATCTTGGTCTGGAATAAATTCAGTAGTAGGTGGGACGGGGTTCTTTTTTTCATTCCACCAGTGCTTTTTTTTACATGTGTATGTTTGTTCCGTGTAAGGCAGAGTTTTTATTGTTGTTTTTTATGTGTCGGTAAATTTTTCTATATCTTGACATAAAAAGTGTTTAATATTATACTATTATTTCCCTGGAATCTGCCACTGCTCAGCTCCGTCCTTTAGCCACCGAGAAGACCACCGTGCTTTCCAAGGTCCTCTTTCAAGAACTTTTATATCGTGTCGCTGCTTATTTTTCTCCCAAGTGTCTATTTTATCTAAATAAAAATGTTTGTTGTTTTCCCAAGTGCCTACTGTGTGTTATTAAAAATAAATGTGATATTCGAATGTCATTATATTTTTTGAAGTGAATTTTTTGTCAATAAAGAAACCATTTATTATTCTTAATTTTTGTATTCTCAAACATAGGAAATTAATATTTATTCAACGGATTGAGGCATTTTAGAGTTAGTTGTAGTCTAAAATTGAGAAGAGCAAACTCTACATTCAGATCGTTTCTTTGTGGGCCATCAATATCTGGCAAAACAAGATTTTTAACGAAAATCATTCAATATCGTTAAAAAATATTTTATAAACTTCGAAAAATATCTGCTATTTTTATAGCGTGTGGCAAGAGTCGTATGATAAAATAAAGACCATTGCACCAGACACAAAATTCATACAAAGGCTTGATGTATTTAACGTTATTGAACCAAACTATTTTACTGAACCAAATGATTTATCTGAATCTATTGAAGAATGGTCTCAAGAGATGCTACAATTATTCAAGGTCCAATCTCATCATGAAAAAATATCTGTAAAAGCTGTCCTCCACAAACTCTTTCATCAGAACAAATTTATGAGGTCACTTGCTTTGAATTGTACTAAATATATTACCTACAGGACTGTTCGTGATTAACATTCCCTCATAAGTTTGAATAACAAATATAGCCCTGTGAATCGAAATTTCTACTCTCAGCACACAATCAGGCTTAAAATAGACCTATAGTTACATTGTGCTGTATCTCAATCAGAAAACAACCAAGCATTTGACTGTAGTCACCAACATTTTTGACAATAAAATTACCCTATTTTTACCATTGAACAGTAAAAGGTCATTAGTTGACATCAAAATGCTGAAGAAACTACAAGAAAACTGACATTTATTTTACGTCCTAGGTAATTCCAAACCAAGGCTTAGGAAAGCTACGCTCAAATATGAGGTTGACAAAGAATTCATTAATCTCTTATCAGAGCTTTGTTTAAATTTAACTGAGTGATGTTCTGCTGCTAGAAGTATTTTAGGAACAGACAAAGCTAAATTGTTCACTAGTGCGTGCCATAGCAGGCAAAAACAAGGGGAAGAAATTTAAAAGGAAGTGTCCTTCAAGTAGGCAGTAGCTTCTTTGCACTCGTACAGCCGTTAATTGCTGGACTTTTAAAAACTATTCCCTAAAAAATGGCTAATCCCTACAAGCTGACACCAATAGAATTGGTCCTTTCACCAAAACAGCACTTTGAACAATATGACAATTGCTGACAATGAAAAATTGATTTTGCTAAGAGTGGACAGGCATAAACCCTACCGTGATGAAGCCGCTAAAAAGATGCCATTGATTGCAAAAAGGAAACGCCTCAACCAGAGTCCTGGTTGAACTTCGCTGAGGTAAGGATGCTGGGACTATTTTGAAAAACTGTTCATTTTATTTTTATTTATATTATCCTCTTGTCAGTTGTTTTTTCTTATTTGTATTGCTGAAGACGACCCTTGGACATAGGGCCGAAATATTCATTCTATCAGGGAACCCTACCGTGGAAGTGTTAAGCTTCTATCAGCAAAAATATGGATTTTTTTTCCAGGGGTGATTATATCGAACCAGTTGTCATAGAATGTTGCGAGCGGGCTCATTCCAACGGAAATGAAGTTATATACAAGTGAATTATATATAAAAAATGAAGTATATACTACCCTTTTTAAGTGATCTAAAAAATTGGAGGGCACCTAGGCCTCCTCCCACGCTAATTATTTTCCCACAGTCACCCGATTAAAATTGTGAGATAGCCATTTTATTCAGCATAGTCGAAAAACCTTATAACTGTGTCTTTGGGGACGACTTATTCCACCAGAATCCCCGTGGAAGGGGCTAGAAGTTACAAACTTTGATCGGTGTTTATATAGTAATGGTTATTGGGAAATGTACAGACGTTTTCAGGAGGATTTTTGGTTGGGGGGGGGGTTGAGAACAGGGGGTTATGTTGGGGGAACTTTCCATGGAGGAATTTGTCATGGGGAAGAAAATTTCCATGAAGGGAGCGCAGGATTTTCTAGCCTTATTTCAAAATAGAACAATACAAAAATAAATATGAAACAGTTTTTTCAACTGAAAGTAAGGAGCAGCATTAAAATTTAACACTAACAGAATACAGAAGTTCGTTACGTAAGCTAACTCGTAAGTTACGTAGATCTTTTACTAGCAAAAACGTTCGTAAAATATTAAAAGTACTCGACCAAGCCAAAGCCTTTGACAAGGTTGAACACTCATACCTGTTGATGAAGCTTAGAGCTTATCAGGTGCATGAGGATGTGATTGATTGGGTTGGAGCATTCCTAACTGGCAGATCTCAACGTGTCATGATCTACACTGATAATGGCGATCCAGTTTTCTCCTCCACTTCCCCGGTTATAAGCGGCGTCCCACAGGGAACCATCCTTGGGCCAACATTGTTCAGCATATATATTAACGACTGTACAACTTATCTATGCAACCTTTTAACATTATATGCTGACGACTGTAAGCTCATTGGGCCTGCTGAAACTGAAGAAGAAAGAGCCTGCATTCAGCTGGACCTTGACAGGCTATCCTCTTGGTCATCAACTTGGGCCCTACAATTCAATGCAACAAAATGCAAGGTACTGCACTTAGGGCACAATAACCCCCACCATCCCTACCATATAGGGTGTGATCAGTTGGAAGCAGTTGCCGAGGAAAGAGACTTAGGCGTCATTGTGGACAAAGATTTAAAATTCCACAGCCACACTCAGGCTCAGGTTGCAAAAGCTAATCGAGCTCTCGGACTCATTAAGCGCTCTTTTGTAACCAGAAAGTCATGTGTGGTTATAAAACTTTATAAATCCCTTGTCCGTCCCCACCTTGAGTTTGGCTTGACTTTGGCCTTTCCCCAAAATAAAATGGACACAAGAGCCCTTGAAAGTGTCCAAAGGAGAGCAACCAAACTGGTCCGTGGCTTAAATAATGTCCCTTACCAGGATCGCCTAGGATCTTTGAGACTTCCAACCCTCACCTATCGAAGATATAGAGGAGATGTGATCATGGCACGCAAAATTTTCAAATCCGGTCACCTGAACCAGATCTTCACCCCCTCTTTGGCTAACAATTCAAGAGGTCACAGTCTTAAGCTTCACCTGCCTGGATGTCGGAGAAGGGAACGACGTGGTTTCTTTTCCATTCGGGTGGTCCCCCTCTGGAATAGCCTATCCGAGTCTACCATCCAAGCTGAGACACCCCACTCCTTCAAGGCTGGAGTCGACAGGGACTGGGAGAGGGCCGAGTGGAGGCTGGACTGGGAAGCTAAGCCAACATAATTACATCACTCACCACCAGCGAGAACTACAGGAGGATCTACCACCTTATCTCGCTGGCAAATGCGATTTAAGGTAATTTAAGGTAGTTGCCTTTTTAAGTAACCAAAACATTGGAGGGCAACTAAGCCTCCTCCCCTGCTCCTTTTTTCTCAAAGTGATTCTATCAAAATTATGAGAAAGCCATATAAATATGAAATTTCGTTTTAATTATTCATCTGTGGAGAGCCAAAATCAAAACATGCATTAGTTCAAAAACGTTCAGATATTAAATAAAAAAAAGACATGTTTTTAACTGAAAGCAAGGAGCAACATTAAAACTTAAAACGAATATAAATTAATTCGTATGTGAAAGGGGCTGCTCCCTCCTCAACGCCCCGCTCTTTACGCTAAAGTTTTACTCTTTCTCTCAATTCTACTTTTTAAAACAGTAAAAAACTTTAGCGTAAAAAGCGGGGCGTTGAGGAGGGAGCAGCCCCTTTCATATACGAAGTGATTTCTGATCGTTTAAGTTTTAATGTCGCTCCTTACTTTCAGTTAAAAAAAAAACTTGTTTTTTTTTATTTAGCTTATCCATACGGGTTCATTAAAAAATATTCTAAAGTTCGATTGTTGCTTGAGTATTTGTATATCTGAATTTGTATTCGGATAAGACTGTAATGACACATGATAACTACCCATACCTAGCACAGTTGGATTTATATAAACGGTTCTCGTATCTCCATACTTCTTGGCAACCTTCCGTCGACAATTTCTGGTAACAGTGCCTCAAAATAAAATTTTTGTAGATTTGGCAGCATTTTGTTAGACCAGAATTCACGTTCACGACCAATCTTTTCATAATATAATTCCTCTTCCCCTAAAAATATTACAAAGTATACAAAATCAATGTCACAACATTCCAATTGCATTTGAACTTGGTAATAGTAGTCATGTGTTCTTTTCAGCTTTATTTCACTATTAACTTTCTTTTCTAGACATGTATTTTTTTTAAGCGCTATCCACTCTTCCAATGTAAGCCCTTTTGCTGTCAAAGGGCACTTCACCTCCAAAAGAGTCTTCTCACCCGAAGGAAAAATTGCTATCCCGTCCGGACTGACCCCTAGAAACCCATATTCCTTGTGAATGAAAAGCCCAGCAGAGTTCACAATGCAACCCATTTTCTTTGCAAAAGCTGCAATAGCTACAGGCTCATACATCTGACCATGCTCCATTGCCTTTGTTTGGCGGTTTCTGGGATACAGCAGCTGCCGAACTAATGAGCCCACAGTCTTCAACCGCCTTTTACAAACAGCACCAGCTACGGAAGCTGTAATTCTGTTTTTTCTGTATTCTATCCAGCTATTATCGATAGAATTTCTCTGAAGCCTAGTGGCTTTTTCGATACTGAGGATATCTGTTGCAGTACATTGGAGACGAGTCAAAAAATCTGTTTTTGAAATTTCGAGCGCACTGCAATCAAGATCCGGAGCAGTTGCGTTCGAGCCGTAGTTTTTGTCTGCTCCGGTTGGCTCCCTGATTTCTTTTGAAGGGAGTTTTGTGGAAGCATTAGTGAAAAGGCGCTTTTTAGCAGACAGTTTTTTACGTCGAGCAGTAGTCATGGCCCGCTGCTGTGCAAGTTTTTTCAACTGCCTACTTGGTGTAGATCCTACAGTTCTTCGAAATATTTCAAGGCGAGCTGAGTGACCTTTCGTAAATCGGATTCCTGCTGCTTTAACACGGGTGGTATATCGCGCACTTTGGCTGACCATGATGTTTTTGCCACCTATAAGCCTTGCAACTATGCTCATAAAATATTCTGCCAGGTTGCTCGTGTGGTTTCCTATCAGTAGACGAGCCCTTCTGGTCAGCGCATCAAAGGCTGAATACACATGGCTGAGAAAGATGTTGCTAGGGGTGTCTTCAGGATTGACCTGTAGAACTTTCCCGGAGAACGAGCAGCGTGTAGGACAAAATCTATGGTCGCCACGGGAAAAATGTAGAGGAATTGCCTTCAGCGCACTGATGAGATCCTTCACGCTTTTCTTCTCTGTGGTGGCACATACAATTGCATTTCTGGCAAAATCACACATTTTCTTTATTATTGCGGCACTAAGAAATCTTCTGCATTCGGCATTTTCATGCTGCTTCTTATATAGTCTGTTTTTCAAGCATTTGCACGGATGATTAGCACACTCAATTTTTTCTACATTTCTGCCATATGGTACCCTTGCTATAATTTCAGAATGGGTACTTGAATCGCCGTCGGCAACATCGCCGTCGAGTATATCTTAGATTGTGCATGGATGTTGCTATTCGGAATGCGTCAACTAATATATCTGACTCCATACCTGTACTGGGCCCCTGCCAGTTCATAAAACATGTATGTTCAGGAACAGATCTATTTACTTGATGCCTGTATTTCACGCAAGTACAGCAATATTTGTTCCTAATTCCTAGATTTAACAGTTTCTTCGAATAGAAACCTATCACCACTCCACAGCCTGAGAGTGCACGATATCTATTCCCATAGCTTCGTGTACACCAGCTTCCATCAACTATAACACATGTCTCTACAGCTCCATTTGGGTGAATTTTCTCACCTGCTTCCAGTGCCATCCTTCGCTCGGTTTTCCCATTTTCGATAAGATAGTCATAGAGAACTTTTTCCAATTCTACGCAAATTTCTTTCTCAAATTTCGTAAAGACTTTTTGAGACGGGGTATTTATTCCAATGGTAGAGAAAAGTTCTTGAACCTGGGCGTGAGTCATTCCACCATTTATTGCACCAAACACTACCTCTTTGTTGACACTTACTGTTCCTGTTTCTGTTTTGTGTTTCTTTCTGATAGTATTCACACTATCAAAATCAGTCCTTTTCCGTTTTTTGACTACGGTTTTCGTTGAGTCTTTTTTTTTAAGCCTTCTAGGAGCAAGGGGTTTTTCTGTGTGAATTGTGGCTTCCTCATGACATGATTCGCATTTGAAGATGAGTCTTGAGCGCAATCCAGCTCTATGTTCTTTAGAAAACATCATATTTGAAACCAAATTGATGTCTTGGCACCTGTAAATAAAATGCTAATTGGTTGTGAGCAGCTGCTACTGGAACTATAAATTAAGCTAAAAAAAAGAAATTAAACAGGAACCGAGATAAAAAAAAGACATAAACCTTTCGTCTTGTAGATAGCTTCGCCATGAGGTCTGACATTAAATCACCACCAGGTTTAACAGCAGACTTCGACTTGTCACCTCGGGTAATTTCTTGAGTAGGCTCCTAGAATTAACAGTTTAATTTGGAAAAAAAGTTATGAGAAAAAAATAACAACACACAAATATTTACTGTCTTTGATCTGTGTTTAGCTTCAAAGACGGTAGGACGTAAATTGAATAGTTACCACATTTCTTTCAGGCTAATAAACCCTTGATCTAATCGGCCGACACATCTGAAACATGAACCTGAAGTCACCAAGGACATGATCTTGAAACACGCAAAGGCATGTAAAAAATCATACATAAATACATACTCATGGTTATACAACAGCTTAAAAACCCATTTTCCTTAAACTCCTCACTCCCCTCCCACCAAAAAAAGCCCCTCCCCCTACTTCAGCTCAGAATCCAAGACTCAGCCCTGAATCTATTTACATTGATTAAGGAGGGCAAAAAACTAATGCTTCTTTTTTTTCAATTCATCTTCCTCCGCTTAAACTTCAGAATTTATAATCAAACAACCGATCTTTCGAAAACTGAACTCTAGTTAAAATCAAAATACTTTTATATTACCTTTCAACGGACAAGTTGTATTATCAACGGACGAATTACAAGCAATATTATAAAGATGTTGCCTCCGAATGCCTCCGGATGTGTTTCTGCTAAACAAAACTTAAAACAGAAATAAACATAAAAAAAGGTAAGGATGAAAAACAAGCATTAGTCGGTACCCAAATGATAATACAAAAAAAGGAGTGAAATGGGACATTAATTACAGAATCTCTCTAGGAATAAAAGAAAAAACTCTCACTTTTTTCAAACAGTAGTTGAAAATGTCGATTTTTTTTAGCAAAAGACCATTTACAGAAGATTATGAAGCGAGAGAGGAAGATGATATAGCTCATAACTTTTTTGAATACAGAAATGAGAGGGGAAAAAATCATTTTCAATAAAATATCGCCAAAGAAATTCCAAATTTTTTGGAAATTACAGATTTTTTAAGTAATGATTTCAAGCTTCATTAATAACACTCAAAAAGACCAACAGTACGTCAAAAGGTGGTTAAGAAACAGACAACGAAAAATACAGAGAAATTGTTGTTTTTTTTTCTCAGTGAATGACAAATTCTAGGCCATTTTAATTTGTTAGTTTTAAAGCAAAAGTCCGCCCAAAATCATTGAAACATTGATGCTGAATTTTCCGTAAGTTTTCCATTGCCTATTATTTCATCTCTTAAGAAATGGTAGCCACTGACTGACTCATTACATTGCTTGCAGTATTCTGATCCGATGTTAGCATACTCATGAGTGGGACATACATTTGTAAATGTCCTTAAAGAAAGACAAATTAACAAGGTGATACATAGGTTGACCTAAGGGGCCAAGGGGAAATCTCTTCACGAAGATAGAAGAGGTCCACAAAACAACTATCTCAAAATTGCTAGAGGAAGGTTGTAAAGTATGAGCTGTCTCCGTTTCTGGAACTAGACTTCTCCCTATTCATAGAACCCAACAAACTGGTTTAACTTAAATTGGAGGAATGTCTCAGCCCTGTGACAGTGTTAGTTCAAAGGGTATCAAAAATTATATAGCAACTCGATTCGGCGCATCGATACTAACAATGGCGTGAATACAACTATCTCCCGGTAGCCACTCTACCGCCGTATCAGCACGACTCACACAATACCTTCTCTACACATGTGATCAGTTTTTGTCATACACGGTGAATGACAAACGGTGCTGCTTATTTCACTATTTGCTAATACACGGGACAAAAATTATAGCAACGTGGCTCTTACCTCAGAAGTTGTTTTAACAACAGATTTCAGTTTTGCTTTCCCAGCTCCTCCGGCTTGTCTAATTGCGTCCATTAGGCTACTGCGCATGTCCAAAAAACCTTCGGGTGCCATTTCTTGTTCAGTTTCTTTCCTATCTCTACTTACAAGCTCATCTTTCTACAAATAAATGTTTCAAAGTGTTTCTAAAGTTTTGCACTTTACAAAACGGAAAAATGCATAAAATATGTCAAAGTGATCCGTAAAGTTCTCAGGTTCATGAAAGCAATGCTATGTACACTGAGGAAATGAAAGATTTATTTTTTCCTGATTTAAAAAGTTCAATATTTCACAGATATATTAATAAACATCACGAAACGTAAGCTTGAAATCACCTAAACAAACCCTTTTCGTTGCAGAGACTATTGCATAGGGACAGAGAAGACCTCTAACTTGTATTGTTAAGAGGCGTCAATTCACGAAAATGTAGGGGAGAGGGGAAAAATATATTTTTTTTAATCTACAAGGGAGGACAATTTTGTTGGTTTTTTCCATTAAAAAAAAAAATACCAAGAAAGTCATTTTTCAATGAAGATACCAAAAAACGTATTTTCCAAAAACCAGTTTTTATTAATGAAATACCCAGGGGGTTTATTTCAGTGAAAAAATACCCGGGGGATATTTTTAAGCCCCCCTCGAAACCCCTTGTATTGTTTGTTTTATACATTTCTGTATACATATATACATATATCTATCTCGCAACCCCTTTGCCTGGGATCCTGGAGTTCAACCGGCTTCGAAAGTCAACAACGGTAAAAATAACATTTGAATCTGAAGGTTTTTTAAAGTATTACATCGTCCATGGGATCGAGTTTGGTTACGAGTACTTCAGAGTTGAGAAAGACAAGGTGATTCCTATAGAAGTTTTAAATGTCAAAATTTCTCTCACATTGAAAAGATCTGTGATTTTGATACTCTGAAGTGCGCTCTTTGCAGTGGTAAGCATAGATTAACCAAGGATACTCCTTGCGATAACGTGATTTGTTGCCCCAACTGCAACTCGAAGATCTATCCTATAGTTTTCACTGACCTGCTATGAAGAAGTTTTCTAAATGAATACAATTACTTCAGTTACGTCCTTTAACTCGAATGGAGATATGGGCAAACTTGCAGTGATAAAGGAATTTGTTTCTGGAAATAGATGAATCATATGATTGCAAGAGCACTATTTGTTGGACCATTCGTTGAATATATTAAGTTCCCTTTCAAGTTTACACGATATATTTACAGTTCCTGCAAGCCCTATTAGATGCCGCCCAGCGGGTGGTGTAGCTACATTTGTTCCTAAAGAATTTAGTGCTATTTTATCTAGCGCTGATGAATATTTTCTTGCTTGCAAACTTTTTGACTGTTTCAGTCAATTGCTATTTGCCTACAGATTATCACCATTATCTGTCTTTTGAAGCATTTACGTTTGCTTGCCATAGATTTAGTAATTTTATTACCCAATTAGATTCGAGTTTACGCATTATTATTTGTCGGGATTTTAACTGTGATCTTGATAATATAAATGAGCGGAGTACAATTTATTTTCGTCTATACCACATTTTAATACTCACTCAGATTTTAATCATTCAGATTTTCAGATTTTTCATTTAGATTTTAATCAATCATTTAAATCACTCAGATTTTACTTATGTTCATTGGAGCGGGAGTATGAGTAATATTGATCACGTTCTTTCTAATTTTGCCCCATCTTTTCTGGTAAAAGTTATCCCGGATTTCCCAATAAGCGATAACTTGCCAATTTAGTTTTCTGTAATTGACAGAGTTATTTGGGATAATACTTTGATACCGGTATACCGTGATAAAGTGGAATCTTTGGCTCGTAAGGTTGCTGTTCCAGATAACCTGAATTGTCACAGTGATAACAATGAGTTTGAGCTTAATTGTTTATATTTTCAAATTATTACATTGCTTAAAATACGATGCTGGAGACACTTGTCGAATAAAACGATGTAAACTAAATATAGAAAAACCTTTTTGGTCGGCAAATCCGTCTCTTGTTCATGCTAATCATGAATCTAAATTGGTTTTTCGTTTTTGAAAAATTGCGGAAAGCCGCGGGATCGTCACCCAGTTTCCTGTGCATGAAGGAAAAGAAAGCACTTTTCCAGTCGGAGCTTCGTCGTTGTAATAAAATTCTGCTAATAGATTCCTCGTCTGAGGTTGACGGGAATAAAAATGAACTTTGGAAAGCTCTACGTTTAACTAAAAGAATTAATAAACCCTTTAAAAAAATAGACCTTCGCTTGTGGAGTGGGAATCCAATTTTGGTGACCTGTCGAATTCCTGTGACTATCCTAAGCAACTTCTGTGTGTTGAACAAATATTGAATAGTTCTTTGAATTTGTATGATTTTTCTATTTTTCTTTAATTCGTTATTGGGCGCATGTCACATTCTAAAGCCACAGTTTTTCCAAGACGTGGATGGAATCCACTCAAATTATGTCAAATTGGCTCCCACTTTTTTCTACTTCTTCTTTTGAAATTCTTTAATCTTATCCTCAAATCTGGTAGTGTTCCTTCATCTTTTTCAAGGTGGGGGTGGTAACTCCTATTCAAAAATCCGGCGAAAGAGATCTCCGATCGTGTGACTCTTATAGACCGATAAAAAAAAGGTTCTATAATTGGTAAGCTCTTCGAGCTATGGATAACGTTTTTTTCTTGAACATCTGGATGTTGGTCTTAATCAAGCAGGCCCCAAAAGAGAAATGGGCTGTGACCATGCCCATGCAACTTTTGATACAATTATCAACGAGTCAAGGTCTTCTGGTTCCCCGCTTTAAAAAACTTTTGATTGATATAAAAGGAGCGTTTGACAGCATTTCCATGCTTCTGCTCTTTCAGCCTTTATCAGTGGTAGGGATCCCCCTTTCTGTTGTTAGAGTTCGAAGATCCTGGTATCGGGGGCTTAGAATAAAAATTGCTGCTTCTGATTCTTTTTCTTATCCAATTTTTGTTGGTCATGGAGTTAGATAAGGTGGAGTTCTATCCCCTTAAATTTTTAATGTATGTTTCACGGGATGTCTTCGTTCTCTATCCACAGCCTTTATCTCTCGGGGCGGGGGGAGTCTTTTATTGCATATGCTGATGATACTATTTTGTGGAGCCGTTCTAAAGCTAGTATAATCGAATATTCTTTCCAGTAAACTGAAAGATAGAGGCCTTTCCATTAGTGTTAAAAATGTCAATATTTCCCAATTAATGACAGTAACCGAGTCGAACTAATTTTCAACAAGAGTACTTCATTTCCGGTTTTTGATACTGTTCTTTATCTGGGGTTACCTTAGTGTGCTTCAGCTCGAAGTTTGAAGTTAATGTTCATCTTAAATATTCAAGACAAAATTAGAAATGCATTTGCCTCAATAATACGACTTCGAGGTATCTATCGTCGTGATATTTTATATTCTCTTTTTAACGCAGTTGCCCTTCCGCATATTCTCTATCTTGGCCTTCTTTTTCGAGATTTTAAAATATGAGATTTTTCTTCAATTCGCGTTTGCTATTTTGAATACTGTAAATTTTTACTTGATTTTCCAATTTGTGTTAGGAATACCGAATTAGTTTTGAAACTTAAAGTTAAAAAGCCGTTGGAAGTGGCAAGGATTAAGAGGAAGAATTTTTACCACAAGTCCAAAAACTTTTTTTGTGTGCCTGACCTCTTCCCTTTTTTCTCCAGAATTCGAACAGTGTTTGATTTTATGTTGTTGTGTGTGTATGATTATTTTTTTTCTACGTATTTATTCAGTTATATTATCAAGCTAATTCATAATCAGTTGTTTTGTTTTATTTGTTAATGTTTGTTTCGTTGTTTGATGTTTGATTTTGTTTGTTTAAAATCAGTGGTCTTGTTTGCTGATGTATTTATTTTTTGTATTTTAAATACTCCTCAATTTTGAGGGAAATAAATAAATAAATATACGTTCAACCCGTACGCACAAAATACAACACGAAAAAAAAGAACCAAAAACACTCAACAAATTGAAGTCGCTGCCTTCCACGCTTACGCACTATTCTTTATAAAACATCCTAATGCAATAATTAGATTTATCGAAATGAACCCCAAAATACCTGAGAGCGGCAGCTCATCCCCTAGACAAGATTGTCTTGAATTCATCAATATTTGGTATCTATTCAGAAACGATCCAGCCCATACCTCAACCTCCCACAAGAGGGAGGCAATCACAAGTACTTCCCTTTAAGGAGCACACATACCATCCTATCTTCATGAACATCTACTTTTGTATATCCAGCTTCAAAGAACGCATGTATTCATGCAAAAAAAGTTGTAATGGCAATCATATATCACAGGTCTTAAGTTATTGGTAGGTAAAAATAACCTGACATCTTTAATACTTACATTCAACACCATGAAATTTTCTTATCTCCTGAGCAATTTTTTATACATAGATACCATGCTTTCGCTTCTAAACTGAAATAACTGCTGAGTACGCAAGGTTTGAGGTCAATGTTTCGCATGTTCCCCCTGGAGAGTAACCCATAACGTTTACTCTTGTTTTTCCAATCATCTCCTTCGTCACCACTTGGACAACACATCGAATCACTTTGGAGACTTTTTACGGCACGCGACTCCAAATATTTGAATGTTTATTTTCTTACAATGTGGAGAAGGAATAGGCCTTACTACATAAGTATGTATACGTTTTTGTAGCGACAAGCCAAAAGCTAAATGTTTTTTTTATAATAAATAAACAAAATATCAAAATAAATATAAAACTTGCACAAAAGTAATTTCTCAATCTCTCCAGAAGAGGGTTTAAGCCTCGTAAGTTTTCTTTATGAAGCCGATTGTCCAGTTTACGGTCCTTTACTAGTTCCAAAATTAATGTGTAGGAGCCTTGTTAAATCGTAAAAAAAAAAAAAACAATAATCTTCATTTATGTCAAGAAATAAAAAAAAACTACTTGTCAGAGCTTTGGGAAACGGGCTATCACGACAGAACGGTGGAAATATAATACTTCATTGTCAAAAAATGATGTACATTAATGGTGAGATTACCACCAAGCCTACTTTAAAAAAAAAAAATTTCAAAGAATTTATGTAAATGGCTCACAGATTTTGAACAACCGCTTTTCATTCTCGTGGATCAGTTTTTAACCTAGCTTCATAATGTGTTACATAAAACAGATCACACGAGACGTAAGATATGTCTTGTTAACAATCCTTCTCGAAAGAAATGTGTCGGTCCATGAATTACCATGACGTACACCATCAGAGTCAACTTTTTAACTCCTGAAAATCTGGTACTTTAAATGTTACCCTGTACTCGGAGGCCAGCATCTCTTTACGAGTACCTTGTAATATTTGTGTGCATGAATATTTGAATAAATTACCTC